>NC_141545.1:1245639-1480639 GCF_021556685.1 Rattus norvegicus
TGTTTATCTGGTCTGTTTCCTTCAGGTTCCGGCTGTGTCTCAGGCAGGGGTCCTGCCGCTCCTGGGCCCTCCCCCACGGGAGCCCAGAGGCCTCATACAGTTTCCTCTTGGGCCAGGGATGTGGGCAGGGGTGGGCAGTTTTGGTGGTCTCTTCTGCTCTGCAGCCTCAGGAGTGCCCACCTGACCATGCGGTGAGGTCTCTCTCTCTCACGGGGTCTGGGAGCAGAGAGCTGCTGCAGGCCGGGATCCGAGGGTGTCTGTGGTGGATTTTTTATGAGAAATAACTGTGCCTATAAGGTGACAACATAATTTAGAGTAATGAGTGACATTATTTTATAGTTTTCTCTAATGTGTGGCTTCAATAGAATGCATCTGGATTCCTTGTTTGTGTGTGTGTGTGTGTGTGTGTGTGTGTGCATGTGTGTGTGCATGTCTGTGTCTGTGTGTGCCTCTGTGTGTGTGTGTGTGCATGTCTGTGTGTGTGTATGTGTGTGTGTCTGTGTGTCTATGTGTGTGTGTGTGCATGTCTGTGTGTGTCTATGTGTGTGTGTGTTTGTGTGTATTTGTGCGTCTGTTTGTGTATATGTGTCTGTGTGTGTGTGTGTGTTACTGTGAGACAGACCTAGGAATCACTATGTAGACCACACTTTATTAGACAAACCAGACTGGCCTCAAATTCACAACGATCTATCTATCTGCCTCCACCATCCCAGCCCCCAACCCCTGTGCTGGGACTACAGATGTGTGTTACCACTCCACCTGGGTTTTTAATATCTGCATCTGGACTGAGCAGTTATCAGTTCCTGAGGTTCAGTACAACATGCAGAGAAAATCCAGACTCATGCAGATGTGTAGGAGAAAAGGGGAAAGAACTGAATGTGCTTTTTTTCTTTAGTATTTTCTTATTTATTTATTTACTCCCTTTTTGTCCAAATTTCTGCCAGTTTCCCTGCTCCCTTACACCATCTCTCCCTCTATCTCTCCCCTTCTCTTCAGAGAGGGTGGTGCCCCCAGGGTATCCTCCCCCACTTCCCAACCCCCACACCTAGCTGACACATCTAGCCTCTTTGGGATGAATTCATCCTCTTCCACTGAGGCTAGTAAGGTAGCCCAGCCAGGGAAACAGAATTCACAGGCAGGCAACAGCTTTAGGGACAGCCCCTGCTCCAGTTTTTTGCGGACCCACATGCCCAAGCTGCATATCCCCTACATATGAGTGGGGACCTAGGGCCAGATGTGCATGCTCCCTGGTTGGCGGTTCAGACCCTGAGTGCTCCAAGGGTCCAGGTAAGTTGACTCTGTCCATGGTCCTTTGCAGTCCGTGTCCTCTTCTGGTCCTTCAGTCCTTCCTCCAGCTCTTCCATTGGACTCTCCTATTCTTTGAATGGATCATTCACAGTTTGCTAGCGCTGTGCACTGGTCACTTGGAAACACTGATACCCCAACCAATGCACAATGTAATATATTACAGAATCACACCAATTCCTGTTGCCACCTATCTCATTGAACAAAGGGTTCAGTAAGTCATACGGGGTGGCACCACCTGTAATCCCAGCACTGTGGAGGCAGAGGTGGGGAGAATACCAAAAGTTTGAGGATAATCCTGTTCTGTATTGCAAGTTCCAGGGTACTCAGGGTTACAGCAGCAAGATTCTCTTGTCCAAAAACAAATAATCAAATAAATGATGAGTAAAACAATGATTTAAAAAACCATCTAGATATTGAAAAGCTGCTCATATCACAACCACCAGCAAGTTTTCGGAAAACTCTGTCTTAAATTCCAAGTTTCCTTACTGGCAGCAGATATGATCAGGGAGGCTGCAGGGATAGTTCAGTGGCACAAAGCACTAGTGCCTGTGTGGCAGCATTCCTCTTGGAGGCTCTGCAGGGGAGTGATTTCTCTCCTTTTGCCATCTTCATTCTTTGGCTTATGACTACTTCGTTCATCTTCAAAACCATGGATATGCCAGTGTTTCCTTTTTCAGTTTGTCTATTTCTCCATATCTGTAGCCCAGGCTGATTTGAAACTTGTTATATAATTCAGGTGGCCCTCCAAGTCCTCTTCCTCCTGAGTCTGCCTGTCAGATTCTGGGATCATAAGTGGGCACCACCACACTTGGTTCTCGTGGATCTTCTGTGCATACAGTCCTGTCACCTACAGACCGTTTTCAATATCCTTTCCTCATTCTTGCTACGACTGCTGGTACTGCATTGAATAGAATTGGTAGATTGGACACGGTTGTCTTGTTCCTCGGGTTAGAAGGAAATCTTTCAATGTTTCCCCCTTGACTATGTACCCTGGTGCCTCATCCTGTGTGGTCTTCATTCCGTTTGGTGACATTGCTTTCATCTTAGTTACTTTTCTTGTTGCTGTAAGAAAACGCCAGGGTGGAAGCCGCTTAAGGGAGAGTTATTTTTGCCCAGTTTGAGCAATGATGGCGTACACTCAGCTCACTCCATCACCTGTGTACAGGCTAGGATCTCAGACCGAAAAACGATGTCATCTGCCGTAGGTGCTTCTTTTCAACACAGTTTACCGAGTCAAGATGATCTCCTACCATATTGCTGGAGGCCTCTCTCTCAGGAGTTTCTAGAACTCATTGAGTTGATAACTCCTGTTAACCACTCTAGCTTCTATGGCTGATATGTGGAGAATTGTCATCAAAAAGATGTTAAATTTTGTCAATTGTTCTTTCTATACCTACTGACATGATCACATGATTTTTATGCTTCATACTTTTAATGTTTAATGATTTAAGTTATGTTGAGCAATGCTGTGTCCCGGGCATGAATCCAGTTTTGATTATAGGGTGCAATCTTTTAAATGTGCTGTTCATTCTCTTTGCTAATGTAATGTTTCCTTGATTTTTGCCTCTATTCATGTAGTTTTGCTTGTTTTTGGCATTGTCCTCTGGCTTTGCGTGAGGATGATGCTGTTCTCATGAAGTGAATTTGGAATTAGTTCCTCCTCTTCAGATCTGCAAGGATTTGAGAAGGATTAGCTTTAACTTTTCTTTGAATTCATTTTTATAACCTTCTCCTACCTGGATATTTCTTTGTTGGGAGGTTGTTAATTATTCTAATTATCATTCATCCATTTATATTTTGATGTTTCATAATCACCTTAATAGTTTGTGTGCTTCTAGAACTCTATCCATTTCCTCTAGCGTGTCTGATTTGTTGGAATACATTATCCATTGTAGTTTCCTTTGTACCTCTTTAGTATTATTTGTAATGCCTCCTCTCCCATTTATAACTTTGAGTCATTAGAACAAGTTTTGAATCTTGTTTTCTTTTCTCAAAAAGCCAATTCCAGATTTCCTTTCTTTCCTCTCCTCCCCCTTGATTTTCCCCTTTTGTTCTGAGGAAAAACCTAGGACCTCTAAGTAAATGCATGCTTGTTTCTGAACTATCCCACCAGCCCTCAAGAACCTTAGCTCCATTAAAGCTTCCTGATGGTTTTCTTCTCTAGAATTCTTTGTCCTCCCTCCTTTCTACACATCCTATTCCTGTTACACTTCTTCCTCTTTCTCCCTCTTTTGAGACTACATCTTACTATCTTGACAAGCAGTCCTAGCTGGATCTCAAATGCCAGGTCCTCCCACCTCTGCTTCCTGGATCTCGGCCATGAACCAGGTGGCCTGCTCTTTCCAGCTTCATTGTTACTTTTCCTCTTTTTTTTTTTAAATTTTTATTAAGTTGAGTATTTCTTATTTACATTTCGAGTGTTATTCCCTTTCCCAGTTTCTGGGCCAGCATTCCCCTAACCCCTCCCCCTCCTATTCTTTCTGGGTGTTCCCCTCCCTGTCCTCCCCCCATTGCCATCCTCCCTCCAACAATCACTTTCACTGGGGGTTCAGTCTTAGCAGGACCAAGGGCTTCCCCTTCCTCTTTTGATCTTACTAGGATATTCATTGCTATCTATGAGGTCAGAGTCCACGGTCAGTCCATGGATAGTCTTTAGGTAGTGGCTTGGTCCCTGGAAGCTCTCATTGCTTGGCATTGTTGTTCATATGGGGTCTCGAGCCCCTTCAAGCTCTTCCAGTTCTTTTTCTGATTCCTTCAACGGGGGTCCTGATCTCAGTTCAGTGGTTTGCTGCTGGCATTCGCCTCTGTATTTGCTGTACTCTGGCTGCGTCTCTCAGGAGAGATCTACATCCGACTCCTGTCGGACTGCACTTCTTTGCTTCATCCACCTTGTCTAATTGGGTGGCTGTATATGTATGGGCCACATGTGGGGCAGGCTGTGAATGGGTGTTCCTTCTGTCTCTGTTTTAATCTTTGCTTCTCTATACCCTGCCAAGGGTATTCTTGTCCCCCTATTAAGGAAGGAGTGAAGCATTTGCATTTTGACCATCCGTTTTGAGTTTCATGTGTTCTATGCATCTAGGGTAATTCAAGCATTTGGGCTAATAGCCACTTTTTTTTTTTTTTTTGGTTCTTTTTTTCGGAGCTGGGGACCGAACCCAGGGCCTTGCGCTTCCTAGGCAAGCGCTCTACCACTGAGCTAAATCCCCAACCCCGGCTAATAGCCACTTATCAATGATGCATACCAAGTGTGTTTTTCTGTGATTGGGTTACTTCACACAGGATGATATTTTACAGTTCTCTTCATTTGCCTATGAATTTCATAAAGACATTATTTTTGATAGCTGAGTAATATTCCATTGTGTAGATGTACCACATTTTCTGTATCCATTCCTCTGTTGAAGGTCATCTGGGTTCTTTCCAGCTTCTGGCTATTATAAATAAGGCTGCTATGAACATAGTGGAGCATGTGTCTTTTTTATATGTAGGGGCATCTTTTGGGTATAGGCCCAAGAGAGGTATAGCTGCATCCTCAGGTAGTTCATAGTCCAATTTTCTGAGGAACCTCCAGACTGATTTCCAGAATGGTTGTACCAGTCTGCAATCCCACCAACAATGGATTAGTGTTCCTATTTCTCCACATCCTCGCCAGCATTTGTTGTCACCAGAGTTTTGGATCTTAGCCATTCTCACAGGTGTGAGGTGAAATCTCAGGGTTGTTTTGATTTGCATTTCCCTTATGACTAAAGATATTGAACATTTCTTTAGGTGTTTCTCAGCCATTCAGCATTCCTCAGCTGTGAATTCTTTGTTTAGCTCTGAATCATATTTTTGAATAGGGTTATTTGTCTCCCTGTGGTCAAACTTCTTGAATTCTTTGTATATTATGGATATAAGGCCTCTATCTGTTGGAGGATTTGTAAAGATTTTTTCCCAATCCGTTGGTTGCCATTTTGTCCTAACCACAGTGTCCTTTGCCTTACAGAAGCTTTGCAGTTTTATGAGATCCCATTTGTCGATTTTTGATCTTAGAGCATAAGCCTTTGGTGTTTTGTTCAGGAAATTTTTTCCAGTGCCCATGTGTTCGAGATGCTGCCATAGTTTTTCTTCTATTAGTTTGAGTGTATCTGGTTTGATGTGGAGGTCCTTGATCCTCTTGGACTTAAGCTTTGTACAGTGTGATAAGCATGGATCAATCTGCATTCTTCTACATGTTGACCTCCAGTTGAACCAACACCATTTGCTGAAAATGCTATCTTTTTTCCATTGGATTGTTTTGGCTCCTTTGTCAAAAATCAAGTGCCCATAGGTGTGTGGATTCATTTCTGGGTTTTCAATTCTGTTACATTGGTCTATGTGTCTGTCTCTGTACCAATACCATGCAGTTTTTATCACTATTGTTCTGTAATACTGCTTGAGTTTAGGGATAGTGATTCCCCCTGAAGTTCTTTTATTGTTGAGGATAGTTTTAGCTATCCTGGGCTTTTTGTTATTCCAGATGAAATGGCAGATTGTTCTGTCTAACTCTTTGAAGAAATGGACTGGTATTTTGATGGGGATTGCATTGAATCTGTAGATCGCTATTGGTTAAATGGCCATTTTTACTATATTAATCCTGCCAATCCATGAGCATGGGAGATCTTTCCATCTTCTGAGGTCTTCTTCAATTTCTTTCTCCAGAGTCTTGAAGTTCTTATTGTACAGATCTTTTACTTACATGGTTAAAGTCACACTGAAGTACTTTATATTGTCCCTTATTTATATTGTCATTTATAGTCTATTATGAAGGGTGTCGTTTCCCTAATTTCTTTCTCGTCTTGTTTGTCTTTTTTGTAGAGGTAGGCTATTGATTTATTTGAGTTAAATTTATACCCAGTCACTTTGCTGAAGTTGTTTATCAGCTTTAGTAGTTCTCTGGTGGAACTTTTGGGATCACTCAAATATACTATCATATCATCTGAAAATAGTGATATTTTGACATCTTCTTTTCCAATCTGTATCCCCTTGATCTCCTTTTGTTGTGTGATTGTTCTGGCTAGAACCTTAAGAACTATATTGAATAAGTAGGGAGAGAGTGGGCAGCCTTGTCTAGTCCCTGATTTTAGTGGGATAGCTTCAAGTTTCTCTCCATTAAATTTAATGTTAGCAACTGGTTTGCTGTATATATGGCTTTTACTTCGTTTAGATATGGGCCTTTAATTCCTATTCTTTCCAGGACTTTTATCATGAAGGGGTGTTGAATTTTTTCAAATGCTTTCTCGGCATCTAATGAAATGATCATGTGGTTTTGTTCTTTCAGTTTGTTTATATAATTGATGATGTTGATGGTTTTCTGTATATTAAACCATCCCTGCATGCCTGGGATGAAGCCTACTTGATCATGTTGGATGATTGTTTTGATGTGCTCTTGGATTCGGTTTGCCAGAATTTTATTGAGTATTTTTGCGTCGATATTCATAAGGGAAATTGGTCTGAAGTTCTCTTTCTTTGTTGTGTCTTTGTGTGGCTTAGGTATAAGAGTAATTGTGGCTTCATAGAAGTAATTCGGTAGTGCTCCATCTGTTTCAATTTTATGGAATAGTTTGGATAGTATTGGTATGAGGTCTTCTATGAAGGTCTGATAGAATTCTGCACTAAACCCGTCTGGACCAGGGCTCTTTTTGGTTGGGAGACCTTTAATGACTGCTTCTATTTCCTTAGGAGTTATGAGGTTGTTTAACTGGTTTATCTGTTCCTGATTTAACTTCGGTACCTGGTATCTGTCTAGGAAATTGTCCATTTCCTGTAGATTTTCAATTTTTGTTGAATATAGGCTTTTACACTAAGATCTGATGATTTTTTGAATTTCCTCTGAATCTGTAATTATGTCTCCCTTTTCATTTCTGATTTTGTTAATTTGGACACACTCTCTGTGTCCTCTCGTTAGTCTAGCTAAGGGTTTATCTTGTTGATTTTCTCAAAGAACCAACTTTTCGTTCTGTTGATTCTTTCTTTGGTACTTTTTGTTTCTACTTGGTTGATTTCAGCTCTGATTTTGATTATTTCCTGCTTTCTACTCTTCCTGGGTGTATTTGCTTCTTTTCATTCTATAGCTTTTAGGTATGCTGTCAAGCTGGTGACATATGCTCTCTCCTGTTCCTTTCTGCAGGCACTCAGAGCTATGAGTTTTCCTCTTAGCACAGCTTTCATCATGTCCCATAAGTTTGGGTATGTTGTACCTTCATTTTCATTAAATTCTAAGAAGTCTTTACTTTCTTTCTTTATTTCTTCCTTGACCAGGTTATCATTGATTAGAGCATTGTTCAACTTCCACGTATATGTGTTTGTTCTCCCCTTATTGTTTTTGAAGACCAGCTTTAGGCCGTGGTGGTCTGATAGCACGCATGGGATTATTTCTATCTTTCTTTACCTGTTGAGTCCCGTTTTTTGATGAATTATATGGTCAATTTTGGAGAAAGTACCATGAGGAGCTGAGAAGAATGTATATCCTTTTGCTCTAGGATAGAATGTTTTATACATATCTGTTAAGTCCATTTGGTTCATAACTTCTCTTAGTCTGTCGTCGTCTCTGTTTAAGTTCTGTTTCTATGATCTGTCCATTGATGAGAGTGGGGTGCTGAAATCTCCTACTATTATTGTGTGAGGTGCAATGTGTGTTTTGAGCTTTAGTAAGGTTTCTTTTATGTATGTAGGTGCCCTTGTATTTGGGGCATAGATATTTAGGATTGAGAGTTCATCTTGGTGGATTTTTCCTTTGATGAATATGAAGTGTCCTTCCTTATCTTTTTTGATGACTTTTAGTTGAACATTGATTTTATTTGATACTTAAATGACCACTTCAGCTTGCTTCTCCCGACCATTTGCTTGGAAAATTGTTTTCCAGCCTTTCACTCTGAGGTAGTGTCTGTCTTTGTCTCTGAAGTGTGTTTCCTGTAGGCAGGAGAATGCAGGGTCCTCATTGGGTATCCAACAACTTTTCCTCTTATGGGCCTTGTTTCTGTTGACGAATATCTGAACTCTTTGCTAAGCATTCAGTTCTGAAACACGTACTGAAAATTTAATGATTTAATATTTAAGCAAATAGAACCTATCAATTTGCAGTTAGTTTTATATAAAATGAAACCCATTGCTTTTTGTTTTGGAAGTTTAATTATTCCAGCACCTTTTGCTGAAAAGATTTCTTCCTTCCTTAAGTTGCTTTGCATATGTATAAGAAAAATCACTTGAGCAAATCTGAGGTCTTTTGAGCTCTTCATTCTGTTCTGTTGCCTGTATCTATCTATCTGCCACATATTTGATAAATGTTAACTACGAAATATTAGGTAGAGTGATTCATCCCACTTTATTCTTTTTAAGGTTTAAAAAAGACAATCTCAGGTTCTGCCTTCCCCAATAAGTTTAGATCAAATTTGACTATTTCTGGAAAGAAACAATCAGTGGAACTTCTATAGGCTTTCATTTGACATAGAGAGTGTGGGAGCTGATGTTGCCAATCTGGTGTGTTTTCTGGTGTGTGTCTTTATTTGGATCTTCTTGGCTTTATACCTTTAGGTTTACTTTACATTTATAGTAATTTCCCTCACCTCTGCTTTAAATACTTTGCTTTCTGAGACACTGCTGAAATGAGTTCAGTAGCATCGACATGTAATAGTGATGACAAGGCAGCATCCTGTCCATCACTTACAAAATGCCATAGTACTTCTCCTTTACTTTTAACCTGGGCCCAGTATGACCCCACTGCTCACGTTGGAGTGACATGCAGGAAGCACAGAGGTAGAGACGGGAAGTGGACTAGTAAACCTTACATGTCACCTTCCAGTGACGTATTCCCAACAATTGGCCTGTAGGGTCATTTCACGCTTGACTACAACACCCATTTGTTTTTTGTTCTGTGACCATGCAAGTGAGTAGTTTGGAAATCCTAGTTGTTTTTTCTTTTCATTTCTTTCTCTCTCTCTCTCTTTTTTTTTTTTTGTTTTGTTGTTGTTGTTTCTTTAATGCAGGTTTTCTCTTGGCTGTCCTGGAACTCACTCTGTGGACCAGGCTGTTTTCAAGTTCAGAGATCCTCTTGCCTCTGTTCCTTGGAGAGCTGTGATTAAAAGAGTGCAAGAAACTCAAGAAGGATGACCTAAATGCGGATACTCCACTCCTTCTTTAAAAGGGGAACAAAAGTACCCTTCGAAGGGGATAGGGAGGCAAAGTTCAGAGTAGAGTCTGAAGGAATGGCCATTCAGAGCCTACCCCACATGTGGCCCATACATATGCAGCCACCAAACTAGATAAGATGGATGAAGCAAAGAAGTGCAGGCTGACAGGAACCGGATATATATTTTTTTCCAAAATGTTTTCTGCTGAGTATTTAGAAACTAGCTTTTTAGATCTTTGATCCATTTTAGTTGATTTTAATGTACAGTATAGCATGATGGTCAAATTTGCTTCTTTAACCACTTTCAGTTTGTAAAGCAGTTCTCTGTACATCACATAATTGCTAGCTTATAAAACAATTCTTTGCACATTACAGACAACACCAGCTCATTCATCTCTGGGCATCATAATCTGCTGTTCAGTTCTTGCACTAACTGTGGAGGAAACCATAGCTCAAAGGTCTCGGGGATTGTCTAGAATTCCCTATTTCATGTGTGCAGCAGATCTGGACTCATGTTCTAGCTCTGGTCAAGTGGTGAGATGTGGGTCTCTCGGTCCCCAACCTATGAAGAATGGTTAGAATCTACCTCACTTAAACCTGTTCCATCTCTTTGCCATCTTTTTCCAGATAGTCATGAGGTTGTATAGGAGTTTTAATAAGTACTAAGGATCGTCTATTCACGGTGTGACTTCCTTAAACTATGATGTAGGTATACATTTTATTATTATTTATTTTTTATTGCTGTTTTCCCTCCTACTTTCAGAGAGAGGGGACCACATCACCACTACTACAACAAGAAGGCCAGGAACAACTAGAGCACTGTCAAATTCTATGGGTAAGACAAGCTCTCAGAGTTAAAAAGGAAGAAAGGATTTTCCACATCAGCTACCTGTCTCAGTGGGTATCCTATTTTGTGATTCTACAGTGATAATTAAACACCTTGATCAAAACCAACATAGAAAAGAAAGGGTTTATTTTATTTGGCTTATGACCACCAGCATAGAGATGGTACCATCCAGAGTGTACCGTGTCCTTCCCCACTGACCGATCACTGAGAAAATGCCTAACAGCCTGAGCTTATGGAGGCCTTTTCCTAAACACAGTTCCCTCCTTGTAGATGGCTCTAGCTCATGCCGACATAAAAACTACCCAGTACAGCAGTGATTATCTCTTTTGTTCTGTGGTCCCCAGAACTTGATGGGTTTGACTTGGAAGATGCCTTGGATGATCGGACCGATCTAGATGGCCCCAAAAAGAAAAGTACAGGAGAGGGAGGAGGTAAGTTCTAGATGCTCAACATCACAGGCCAGTGCTATAGTTCCTGGTATGGTTTGCCTTATACCTGCAATGGCATTCTGAGACGTCCAGAGTACTGTAGATCTGGGCCAGATCTGGGCCACATCTAGCTGTAGGAGAACCCCACAACAGTAGTACTGATATATTTTGGTCTTAGGATTCTCCGAATTATTGGGAATCTCAATAACTATTGTCTGTGTGTGTCATATCTATCTCTGTTTATCATCTATATATTTAATTTTTTTAAAAAATCAGTATTGTTCATATAAAATGATAATACTAAACCAATACATATTAACATAAATAGCACATTGTATGAGTCTGTGTGTCGAGAGAAAAACAATTTGTCAGAGAGTGGCATTACTTTATACTTCTTAGAAATTTCTAGAATGTCAATCTTGCTAGGAGATACCTAGATTCTCATATTGATATATGCAGCTTAAAAGCTGTCCTCTGACCTACACACACATACACACACACACACACACACAAACACTTAAATACAATTAAATTCAAAAGGATTTAAAACAGACATATAAATGAATAATACATTTTAAAAAGTGTTTAGTAACCTTTCCTCACTTAGTTCTCCTTTCATTACTTTTCTGGTTGCCCTGACCAAGTACCTAGCAAGCGAAGAGGAGAGGAAGGATTCTTTCAGCTTATCATTTTAGAATTGATGAGGCCCTGATATGACTCTGCTACTCACGTTGTATCCACACAGAGGAAGTGGAGAGACAGAGACAGGAAGTGGGCTAGTAAAACCCAGATGTCACCTTTCAGTGATGTATTTCCAAAAGCAGGCCTCAAGAGTCCCAGCAAACGAGCCTATAGGGAAATTTCACGTTTGAACTACAACACCCATTCAATGGACTTGTGCCCATTTGTAGTTTTCTAGCATTGCAGGTTAGTCTTTTGGAAAACCTTGTTCTCTTATGGTTTATAAAAGTCCAGTGTAATGCTGCGTGCTAGAATAAAAAAATCTAACTTGCTGCTAACACCACCCATACCACTGGAAAAGACTCACGGTAGCTTACAAAGGCTTCACTCGAAATCTGGTCGACAAGCACCATCAGTGGCTGTCCTGGACTGACAGATACATTTCATTCAGTTTTAAGAAATGCTTCCCAAGTCATCCAGTTGGTACGACGTTCATTCTGCCTGGCAAAAGTGGTCTCATGACACAAAGCAGACAAAGCCAAGTAAGAGAAGGAACAGTGATGCCAGGGGCTTAGCAAATCATCCCCCTGTCCTCTGGAATACAGCGGGATGGCTCTAAGCACACTTTGCACACAGAGCATAGGACATTCAGGAAGATGTGTACTTAATCACTGAATTATGGTTAATAATGATTCTGCTTCTTGTATTAGTCATCTGTGATTGTGTTGCAGATTGTGAGACACTTGAGACTTATTTTTGCAGAAAGGCATTAATCTCCTTGGTTCAGTTAAGAAGCAGAGTCTTCTATAGAGTCAGAGCCTCAGAGAGCTGCCAACGAGGCAGGGGCATGGCATCTCATCTGAACTTAATTATAGGATTGCATTTCTTCTCTCTGTGGTCACACAAACACTCAAGATGATTGGACGTTCTACAGAACATATACATCGGCAGTGAGAAGTCTGAGGGGTCGGTTGAAATTTTGCCTACCCCCTTTCTTCCTTGTTCATTTCCCTCAACCTCCATCCCTTCCTCCTCCTTCTCCCCCTCCCTTGTGTAAGAGCACAGGTGTGGTTCTGAGACCTTACATCTGCTGTGCCACTGAACCACACTCTCAGTTCCATGAAGAACACTCACGTGTCATGAACAACTTTGACTAATCCAAATGTTTGCTGCTGAGATTTTTTCTTTTGGCCACTGAAATGTGTGGTTTTTCTATAGGTTGGTCAGACAAGGTTCTCGAAGATATCTTGGGAGGCGGGGGATACAAACCTGACAAGAATAAAGGTAGGAATGTTGCTTTGTCTGGCAACACATGGATTCTCCTTAAAGTGCTAACCATCCGGCCGCCAGGTAAACATGTCACTCTCAGCCTCTGGCAAATCAGGCTTCGACATGTGCACTTGTCGTGTGCAGTGGGCTCTCATTCCTGCGGGTGGGGGCTCATTTGTGAGCCATCCTGAGATGCTACCCATTTGCTCTGTTGCTCTTTAAGCCTGAGCTGGTGTCCCCACTACCTAGATGCACCTCGTAAGCCAGTTTTCCATGCAGTGTGAGGGTTCAAACTTAGCATGGCACACATTTTAAAGAAGCCCTTAGCAAATCAGATGTTTACAAAATTCCTTTGGATTCCATTTCCCCTTCCCAGGAAGATTCACATTTCCCTCCTATTGGATCCCAGGAAGTGGAAACTCTCCTTGGGGTGTATCGTGTGAACGAAGAAACTATTTTCAATTAAAAAGACAAAAAGTTGGGGGAGGGGAAGTGGAGGGAATGGGGGCTGATGGACAGGAAGGCAGGAAGGGGAATAACATCTGAAATGTAAGGAAAGAAATATATCTAATAAGAAATTAAAAAAAAGAAAAATTAAAACAAAAAGCAATTTATAAAAAAAATTATCTAATGAAAAATTTTAAAAAAAAGAAAGACAAAAAGTCCCACATCGTACCTTGCTGGGTCTGAGGCCCAAGTCCTGTTTATCAGCTGATACAGTCCATTCTTACCTTAAAGATCATGAGAGCTTTGCTACTTTGCAACATAATTTCAAGGTAGCCATCCCTGAGGTTTAATTAGGAAAATTAAACCACAGGATCAGACTGTCTAGAGGTTTCAATCCAGTCTGACACACAAAACAAAACACAAAACAAAAACAACCAACTGAAAAAAAAAAAAAAAACCTTACTATTAAAAAAAAATAAAGTGGCACCGGTTCAGGAAAACTACGGAATCTTCATCCAGCCTCGCCCAAGGAGCCTCCATTGTAGAACCATAGAGCTGGTTGTTCTAAATCGGAAGTTGTTATCTGTGAAATAAAGTCACCTATTGACATTTTGGAAGTTATGTTAGATCTCATTTTGTGTGTGTGTGTGTGTGTGTGTGTGTTTGTGTGTGCGTGTGTGTGTGTGTGTCTGTGTGTGTCTATGTCTGTGTGTGTGTGCCTATGTGTGTGTGTCTGTGTGTGTCTATGTCTGTGTATGTGTGTGCCTATGTGTGTGTGTGTATGTCGGTGTGTCTGTGTTTGTATGCCTGTGTGTGTATCTATATGCATGTGTGCCTGTGTGTGTATGTGTGTCTTTGGGTCTGTGTGTGTGTGTGTGTGTGTGTGAAATTTTATCACATGTGTAGATTTCAATAGGCCTTAACACAACCAGGGAGAGATTATCATAAAATCTCTTCTGCATGCTGCCCCTTGAACAGTCATGTCCTTCCCAAGCCTCATGTTTGCAGTTTCCACAGCTGTTCATGACTGAAACCTTTCTTCACACATCTGTCAGATGGGACCTTAAGCTTGGATGGGGTGAGATGTCTGAGTCTTGTGTGGTGAAGTACGTTCCTGTTGGAACCCATAGGTGTCACATGTCACAGTTGTGACCTTTCAAATAACCAATTTTGACAAGAAGTTGGAATGTTGTGGTGTTTGAAACCCTTTGTTTATTATTCCAAGTTATGATGGAGAAATTGTAGCAGGGTCCGAAGAATTCAAGCTTTGAGTCCATCAAGACCCCTCTTTCCGAGTCCAGGCTGAAGTTGAGCATTTGCTTTGTTCTTGCAAGCGCTGTGCCTTACATATGGGAACAGTGTTCTGTTGCTTAAAATGCCCCATAGTCATGTTTGTCCCCAGAAACACCTTTCCAGATGGTATCATCTCGAGGAAAAAGCCCAGGGGTCAGGAGGACACAGAGCATTTAAAGGGTCACAATTGGTATTTCCAGATGGGGAGAGAAGGGCAGTGGTTACCTCTGGTAAGCGTGCAGGGGAACAAAAGCCTGAGTGACAAGCCGGGGGCTTCTCTTCATTTAATGTACTTGTTTTAGCAAGGAAGAGATGTCCGGAAATTCTTTAATTGGGCTCACGTTGTAGCTCATCTTGTAAAGAATAATTAATTGTTTGCTACAGTTACTCCCTCCGCCACCCATCACTGTAGGTGTCGGAAAAGAAGATCAAAGGGTGACAAGGGGAACACGGGTGACATTCACAGACACTGTCCCTTCCACCGAAAACCAAGCTCATGATGAGGACCGAAAGGGAAGCATCACATAATTTCCTTACATTACAAACTCAATTAGCAAACTTTCTCGACTCGAGTCTTTATGACGTACCTTCAGTCGTTCTGGCGTGGATTTGTCAAGTAATATGTTATCCGTTATGTATTTTTTCCTCAAGACAACATTGTAGACACACTGCGAGTGTGTACCTGAGTCCTCGAGCATTTCTTGAAGTGAGTAGCTTGCCAACCCTCCGTTCTTCCTCTTCCTTTGACATTTCAGGACTCACACTGTTGCCAGTTTTTTTTGCAAATGGCCTTGTTCTTTTCGTAGTATGGATGAGAGAAGGTCCAAAGAGGTGTCTTTGGAGTCGTTTCCACAATATTTCTGGCTTTAACGTGGGGAAATACTGTTCTATGGTGAGGAGACACATTGGACACCCACAGTCGCTCCAACAGATCAGGGAGTGCAGCATGAACATAGGAATGATGTTGATCTGCTCTTTTTTTCTCGGCAGGGTTTTGTTTTACAGCCCCAGCTTGCCTGGATGTCAAGAGCTTTCTGACTTAGCCCTCTAGGTTCAAGGGTGGCGCCACCTGGCGTAGCTTTATTTATTGACTTTAAAAACACCATACTTCTCTTGCTATTTTTTGATACAATAAAAGCACATTTTAAAAATATTTAAAAGCCCTTGCTGTTTCTTGCTGGAAGCCTGGGACACTCACAAGGTCCCCAGCAGTTGTCGACATAATCACTCCACCATCCCATGATTCTCTGTGTCCTTGGCAACCAGATGTCTCAGGCACTCGATGGGAGCCACAAGCTAGGTGGCCATCAGAGAGGGACAGACTCCTGCCTCATGTCCCTGCCTCTCCCAGGAAGTGCCTCCACAAGACTGGAGGCTGACATGTATGTGTGTGTGTGTGTGTGTGTGTGTGTGTGTGCATTGTCATCTTTGTTTCTGAGCTGCTGAAAGTCTGACACTTCTGTTAACAGCATAATTTCTTAACCCATTGTCTATAAGAATAGTAAATAATAAATAATAATTAATAGTAATATTAATAAAGGAAAGATGTTTATTTAACTCCATGTTCTGGGAGCCGGGTTACCAAGATGGGTAGCTATATCTGGTGAAGGACTCACGTTGTACCCTAACATGGCAGAAAACAAAAGGGCAAATGGGCACAGACCCATAAGGCAACACAGCCTGCTCTTGTGGCACCGAACGGAAGCATCACACTTTTTACCTCAAGTTTCCGTGGGGACAAGATTTATTCAAACCACTGAGCACAACTTCCTCACTGAAATAATTCCTCTTATTCTATAGGGTCCACCCAAGTAAAGGTGGTTGCTATAGCGACAAGGTCCCTGTAACCTCAATCGGGCAAGCATCACAGTTTTGTAATCTTTGCAAATACAATCAGAACAGGGCATTAATCCTGGTCGCAGTTTCATGTCTTTGAATACATGTGTTTTTAGAAATTCGGTATACATCGTGATCTCATGTTCATGCCCTTGACCCAGTTTCTCCTCATCGTTTTATAATAATTTATATCACCGAGCCCTTTTCCATATATTACCAAACATTTTAATTTGCTATTTGTCAGTGGACTGCCAGACCAAAGGCCGTCATGAAAGAACTGTGCTGCTGTGAACATCTGTATATGGGCGTATAGAAGGTTTCACACAGGCATAGTTTTTAAGTGCCTTGAGTACATGTGGGCATTGGCATCCGCTCAGCATCTGCTAGGGTCTCTGTGCTGGGTCCAGACATGGCTCTGTTTCACTTGTGGGTGGCCCTTTAATACCCGAACAATATATTATATATTGTCTCTTTACTAATCTCACTGCACTTGCCCAAATTTCTCCTCTTGAGACTTAACCAGAGAACAAAGTCTCTTCTGGGCTTTTCTGAGACTTCCTTTGACGCTGCAATGAATCTGAGTCTTCACCTTAGCCTCAGGCAGACTCTTCAGACAAGGGCAAGAAGCAGCCACATTCTTCACCAAAACACCACAAAAACAATCTCCAGGCCACACACTGAAATTCTTCTCCCCTGAAGTCTCCTGGGCCAGGTCTATGCAGTAAAATTCACTCACAGCCACAAAGTCTTCCTGCCAGGATAGCTCATTGGGTCCCACTCAAATCATTTCATGGCTTTCCAAATCCAAAGTCCCAAAATTCACATTCTTCCAAACAAAAGTATGACCAGGCCTATCATTAATACCCAGGCCTTGGTATCAACTTCTGACTTACTTAGGGTTTTACTGCTGCGGACAGTCAGCGTGACCGAGGCAGCTCTCACAGGGACAACATGTGACTGGGGCTGGCTTACAGGGTTAGAAGTTCAGTCCGTCATCATCATGGCAGGAGCAGGGCATTGTCCAGGCAGGATGGTACAAGAGGAGGTGAGAGTTCTCTATCCTCATCTGAAGGCTGCTAGCAGAGCACTGAGAGACTTACAACCCACACCCACAGGGCCACGCCCACTCCAGCAGGGCCACACCCTCTCCAGCATGGCCAAACCCACTCCAGCCAGGGTCACACCCACTCCAGCCAGGGTCACACTTACTCCAGGAAGGCCACAACCACACCCACTCCAGCAGTGCCACACCACTCCAACAGGCCACACCCACTCCAGCAGTGCCACACCCTCTAATGGTGCCACTCCCTGGGCTGAGTACAAACCATTAAAGTGGTTGGGTTCAGCCTGAAAGGTAAAAGTTTTATAGTTGCCCCTCTAGACACAAAGTTCAGAGCAGAAAAAAAAAAAAAAGGTTAGACCCCAGAATTGTATGTTCCAAGAAGCCTCTCCTAGGGCTATAGAATGGATAATTACATTGGCCAGCTCAACAGCTTTCTCCCAGAAACTAGCTGACCATAAATCTTAGAGAACAATCTTGAGAAGCAGGAAACAACTTCTCCTAGGAACTAGTGGACCATGAAGTTAAACAATCTGAGAAGTAGGAGACAGCTTCTCCTAGGAAACAATCTTGGGGGACAGAGAGTTCCTCCTTGTGATTTTTCACTGTTATTCTACACACTTTCCAATGACGCCATCCCTGCCCCTCGAGTTGTGGTTTCTCCCTTTAAATACCTCTTCTCCCAGCCTCTCGGGGTCGAACTCCACTGCCCCTGCGTGGGATACGAGTCTCGACCCCAGTGCACTGGTTGCTATCGATAAACCTCATGTGATTACAAGGACAGTCTTGTGTGAGTTCTTGGGGGGTTGCGTCATCCCGAGACTTGAGTGAGGGTCTCCCCACTCCGGGGGTCTTTCATTTGGGGGCTCGTCCGGGATGGGTGACCACCCTCGTCTCCAAAGACCCACTTGGAGGTGAGATAGCGTCTGTGTCTTTGTCTGTGTCTGAGTTTTGTGCCAGCTAAATTCTGGGTCTGTATTTGCTACTCTGGGTCTGTATTTGCTCGCGAGTTCTGGAGTTCTGCTTTCGCAGTCACTCCCATCTCGAGCTGAGAGGGAGGCTCGTGTCTCAGGAGAGAAGCGAGTGTGAGCGGTAGACGTGCCTGGGGCTCACTGATTGCACTGCCCTGGGAGATGTCCCAGGAGGTGAGGAGGGACCCCAGGGACACCTGGCAGATTCCCATCTGGGTGCTTGTGAGGATTCAGTGATTCTCCTGGATTGGAGAAAAGACCTGCCCTACTGGACATCTGTATTTCCAGAGTGGTTTTTGTCTGTGTGTCTTAGGTCTTTGTTTTGTGTTACCACTAAATTGAACACACAACTTGTCAGTTGAGATTCTGGTTGGGAAAGAGGAGTGATGTGGAATCCGCTCCCCTTCATCTGTTTTTGGTGAGCTCACAGAAGCTCCTATCTGAATCAGTTCGGTTTTGTGGTAATCTTGCAGCGGCCACTTGTCTTTTGTTTTTGTGCACACTTCTGTTTTTTTTTTGTCTGTTAATCTTTTGATTGTCTTTCTGTGTGACTGAATGAATGCTTTTGTCCTTTTTGGCGGACCTCTATTTTCTGGACTCTCTTCTTGTTTTCTCACCATCCCACTTGAGATGCTTGTTAATAGCTGTTACAGGAAATACAGAATCCTACTAGAGGCCAGAAAAAAAATGTTCCAGACACAGATGTAAGACCCTAACTTCTGCCTGTTGGATTCAATATGCCTGAAGGTAGGGAGTGCTCTGGGTCTGCCCCCAGGCTCAAAGGGTGGGTCTCCGAGGGGCTAAAAAATGCCCCACCAATCTGTCTATGATAAGGAAAATATATGAAGAGAAAGTTACAGGAATTTAAAGAGTTAAGAAGTTAGAGAGCTAAAGAGAGATAAAAGACAAGAGAGGAACATATACTGGCCACAGTAGTTAGGGAACCTAAGAAGACAGTACTTGACAACAGAAGAGAATTCCTGGCTAAAGATCAGTGTGCCTAATACAAAGAAAAAGGACACTGGGTCAGAGACTGCCCCAGAAAGAATAAGAGGGGCCACTGGAGAGCCTCTTGGTCCTAGAGTGCTGGCTATGCGCAGAGATAGAAGAGAAGTCCGCACAGTTGTTTTATGGATACAGAGACCCAACGCTCTGTGCTCCTATGCCCCAGTGGGCCAGTATCCAAAGACCTTGGGTACAGGGGGCTACTGACAACAAACAATACTTATGTACTGTACTACCCGAAGAACAGTGGACCTTGGCGTGGGCTGGGTAACCCACTAGCTCATGGTCATCCCTGACTGCCCCTATCCCTTGCTCATGAAAAATTTGCTCTCCAAGATGGCTTGTGTGGGCTAAAATGGCTGGGTGAGGCCATGTGTATGCATATCTGCAGACTGTATATGTGGAGCTTAAGACTGTCTCAGTGCACCAGTACCTGATGCTGGGAGATGTGTGGCTTACTGCTCTTCTGCCTAGAACCCATCACTCCTGCCAGCCGGGCACTAACAACTGTCACCCAATCCAGGGTGATAGAGTGGCTGATGTTTTGCCTCTAAATAAAAAGTCCCAAAAGATGGGACCACTGGTCAGCTGCCATGGACTAGATTCTCCACCGGTTCGGGGCAATCTGGTCACCTTGCTGCCCCATCCTGACCCGGAGCCACCATAGCATGAGTATCAAGTACTGGCAGAAGCCAATGGGGGGGGGGGGAAGACCTCTGCGACTGGCTGATTGATCCCTGCTGAAAGCCGAGGCTACCTTGTCTATTGATGGAAACAGTTCTCTTCATAAAGGTCAGAGATAAGTACACGCTACAATGAAGGACTACACAAATGTCATCTGGGATGGACAAACCTCTACCCCCCAGCACATCAGCGCCACAGATGCCTTACAGTGTCTTGGATGCCCTGATGAAGCCAACAACTGTGAGTATTATTCGTTGCCCAGGACATCAGGAAAGAAGAGATTCAGTGACATGGGACAGTAACAAATCAGATAAAGTGGCTCGGGGAATGGCTATGCAGGAGCCTATCCTGGTTACAGGCCTACAAGAGACAGCCACTGTGAACTGGGATTAGACTAAAGGATGGCCTCACTTAGAATGTACAACAGAAGAAAAGGTCCAAATTGCTTTTCTCTTAGTGTTTGTAGATACCTTTCCAGGAATAAATAAAAGCTTTCCTCACTAAACAAGAGATGGCCTCAATAGTCATCCAGAAGATACTGGAAGAAATCTTCCCCTGATTTGGAATGCCCAAGGTAATCCGGTCAGACAATGGCCCTACATTTGTTGCTAAGCTAAGCCAGGGTGTGGCCAAGTATTTAGAGTTCGATTAAAAACTACATTATATCTACAGACCTCAAAGTTCAAGACAGATAGAATAAATAGATAAAGCTCTAAAACAGACCCTGACCAAATTAACCATGGAGACTGGTGCAGACTGGGTGATACTCCTTCCCTCTTGCTCTCTTCAGAGCAAGAAATCTCCCTTCTAGATTCAGCTTAACCCCCTTTGAGATCTTATATGGGGCCTCAGCTCCTCTGACTGTATTAGATGATGTTACTGAGCCAACATGTCATAGTAATAATGATTTGTATACCAGGCTAAAAGACCTACAGCTGATACAGAAAGAAATCTTCTCACAGCTGGAAGCAGCCTATGCCCCGGGGACCCCCCGAGACATCTCATCAGTTCCAGGTCAGAGACTGCAGCTACATACAATGACACGGAGCCCAGACACTCGGGCCTCGCTGGAAAGGACCATACCTGGTGCTGCTGACCACCCTGACAGCTGTCAAGTCTCAGCCTACACTAGCCACATACTAGCCGTTGGGGCTGAGAGCTGGGACCTAGAGAGACACTCAGATCTTCAAAAAGCTCCCTAGACTTACACATCAGAGATGGTTCGAGAGCTGGTTTAGTAGATCTGCTTAGATGACTACTCTGATATCTTCCCTTATGGGACCCTTCTTAATTTTGCTTCTGTTTTCGATTATAGGTCCCTGAGTGTTAAATAAGCTAGTTACCTTTATTAAAAAAAGAGGAGTACTGTTCAGATTTTGATGTTACGCCAACAATATCATGTTTTCCAAGGTTAAAAAATATTATAAAGATACAAAAATTTAGTTCTAAGATTAGAACTAGCCAGTAGAAGAAGTAGGGTATGAAAGGTAAATGTTTTAAAGTTGCCCCCCTAGACACAAAGTTTAGAGCAGAAAAAAAAAAAAAAAAAAAAAAAAAAAAAACAGGTTAGGCCCCAGAACTGTATGTTCCAAGAAGCCTCTCCTAGGGCTATAGAATGGATAATTACATTGTCCAGCTCAACAGCTTACTCCCAGAAACTAGCTGACCATAAATCTTAGAGAACAATCTTGAGAAGCAGGAAACAACTTCTCCTAGGAACTAGCGGACCATGAAGTTAAACAATCTGAGAAGTAGGAGACAGCTTCTCCTAGGAAACAATCTTGGGGGACAGAGAGTTCTTCCTTGTGATTTTTCACTGTTATTCTACACACTTTCCAATGACGCCATCCCTGCCCCTCGAGTTGTGGTTTCTCCCTTTAAATACCTCTTCTCCCAGCCTCTTGGGGTCAAACTCCACTGCCCCTGCGTGGGATACGAGTCTCGACCCCAGTGCACTGGTTGCTATCGATAAACCTCATGTGATTACAAGGACAGTCTTGTGTGAGTTCTTGGGGGGTTGCGTCATCCCGAGACTTGAGTGAGGGTCTCCCCACTCCAGGGGTCTTTCAAGCCAATATGGAGGAAAAATGAGTGGAGCTCAGAAGCCAAAGGGGGATGAAGGTTTTGACATCTGAGCCATTGTGATGCTAGAGCCACATAGCTCGGTTTAATTCAGGTTCTGATTTGTCATACAGTACAGATGGGTAAGAGAATTAAAGCTGAGTAGCACTTGTGTGTGTGTGTGTGTGTGTGTGTGTGTGTGTATGTGCGCACACTTGTGTGTGCACATCTGTGTGTATATGTGTGTGTGCATGTTTGTGTGTCTGTGTGTCTATGTGTTTGTGCATGAGTGTGTTTGTGTGTGCATGTGTGTGTGAATGTCTGTGTCTGTGCATGTGTGTGTCTGTGCACGTGTGTGCATGTGTGTGGGTGTGTGTGTCTGTGTCTGTTAGTCCTACACTTTTGTCATGTGGTGATAGCGTATCACCATAATCCGATGAAACCTTCTGTCACAATGACCTCTGTCCTGTGACCCTTATAAAAGGGTCTGACGTCCTCTGTCCACATTCCCGGGTTTTGTATCTCTCTGACCTTTAAGAACTTGTTAAGTTTGAAAATGTCAGATGTAGTCTCACATGTTTGCGTTTGTCTGTGCTCCAGCTCGTGTTTGGGATAGATGTGGAGAAGATTTGCGGTGACCTTGAACCACCTTTTGCTCATCTCTCAGATAAGAACCCTGGCTCCGACCCTTGTGCTCATAGATGCTTTTAGTCTTTGGACCCTGATTAGAGACAGTTTACACACTAGGCAAGAGAGAAAATGAGTTTGAGAAAAACAGTCCTCTGGACTCTCCGCAGATGCTTTGGTGAAAGAAGGAAAATGAGCTTAAGCTTTTTTCGAGCTCTCCTGGGGACAGAAGGAGGTGGGAGACCTCTTGCCTCCTTGCTTTCTCCTTCTGGAGAAGTGCTTATGTCTGGCTCTGGGTCCTTTAAGTAGGATATCTGGGACCTTTTGGTGGGACACCATCTAGCTCCTTCCCTCTATGTCTATTGTCTCTCCTTGGTGTTCCAAGCTGTCCATGTATGTCAGTTTATGGCTGGGTTTTGCTTCTAGTTGCTTGAATGTTTTCTGTTTCATGTTTAAAAGGAAAAAATGGTTGAAACTTTAAATGCTGGTTGATTCCTCCTTTGATTTAGTTTTAAGTCCTTTCAAGAAAGGAACAAATAAATAAAAAGCAGTTTAAATTGACCTTTGAAGACCTGCATCATAGATAACTGGTTATCTCTGGTGTCAACAGTCATGCATGTCTCTGACTGGATCTGGCATCAATGGAGGAATGTAGCTAGGAGCCTAGGTCTGACCACAAGGGAAGCTCCCCAGGGGGCTGGCTAAATGTTTGCACTAGCTGATCTTAAAGGTGCCAGCAGCTTCAAAGCTTCTATGGTAATGGAGCTGTTAGCTGTTTCTCTTAGAGAAATCTTTGACTGTGATTATTGGATTCAACACGTAACAAGGTGCTTCTTAAAAGAAAATGACAGCTAGAAAAAGTAAAAATGGTGTTTGATCTAAATACTAAAGATATGTATTGTCACTTCATTGTTTTTCTGTTTGGTTTTCAATGTATAATGCGCTCTACATGTCTTGGCTATAGGTGACTGGCTTTTAAGTTACTGGGTATGGTTAAAAATTTGTAACATTGACGCACACCCGCGGATCCCGGCCCGAAGCAGCTCTCTGCTCCCAAACCCCGTGGGAGAGAGACCTCACAGCCTGGTCAGGTGGGCACTCCTGAGGCTGCAGAGCGGAGGAGACCACCAACACTGCCCACCCCTGCCCACATCCCTGGCCCAAGAGGAAACTGTATAAGGCCTCTGGGTTCCTGTAGGGGAGGGCCCAGGAGAAGCAGGACCCCTGCGCCTGAGACACCGCCGGAACCTGAAGGAAACAGACCCGATAAACAGTTTTCTGCACACAAATCCCATGGGAGGGAGAGCTGAACCTTCAGAGAGGCAGACACGCCTGGGAAACCAGAAGAGACTGCACTCTGCACAAACATCTCGGACGCCAGAGTAAAACACCAAACGCCATCTGGAACCCTAGTGCACGGAAGCTCCCGGAAAAGGCGGAGCACATCTTCCTGGTTGCTGCTGCCACAGAGAGCGCGTGGGCAGCACCCCGTGAGCAAACTTGAGCCTCGGGACCACAGGTAAGACCAACTTGTATGCTGCAAGTGACCTGCCTGGTGAACTCAAGACACAAGCCCACAGGAACAGCTGAAGACCTGTAGAGAGGAAAAACTACACGCCCGAAAGCAGAACACTCTGTCCCCATAACTGGCTGAAAGAAAACAGGAAAACAGGTCTATACCACTCCTGACACACAGGCTTATAGGACAGTCTAGCCACTGTCAGAAATAGCAGAACAAAGTAACACTAGAGATAATCTGATGGCGAGAGGCAAGCGCAGGAACCCAAGCAACAGAAACCAAGACTACATGGCAACATCGGAGCCCAATTCTCCCACCAAAATAAACATGGAATATCCAAACACACCAGAAAAGCAAGATCTAGTTTCAAAATCATATTTGATCATGATGCTGGAGGACTTCAAGAAAGACATGAAGAACTCCGTTAGAGAACCAGTAGAAGCCTACAGAGAGGAATCACAAAAATGCCTGAAAGAATTCCAGGAAAACATAAATAAACAAGTAGAAACCCATAGAGAGGAGACACAAAAATCCCTGAAAGAATTCCAGGAAAACACAATCAAACAGTTGAAGGAATTAAAAATGGAAATAGAAGCAATCAAGAAAGAACACATGGAAACAACCCTGGATATAGAAAATCAAAAGAAGAGACAAGGAGCTGTGGATACAAGCTTCACAAACAGAATACAAGAGATGGAAGAGAGAATATCGGGAGCAGAAGATTCCATAAAAATCATTGACTCAACTGTCAAAGATAATGTAAAGCAGAAAAAGCTACTGGTCCAAAACATACAGGAAATCCAGAACTCAATGAGAAGATCAAACCTAAGGATAATAGGTATAGAAGAGAGTGAAGACTCCTAGCTCAAAGAACCAGTAAATATCTTCAACAAAATCATAGAAGAAAACTTCCCTAACCTAAAAAAAGAGATACCCATAAGCATACAAGAAGCCTACAGAACTCCAAATAGATTGGACCAGAAAAGAAACTCCTCCCATCACATAATAGTCAAAACACCAAACGCACAAAATAAAGAAAGAATATTAAAAGCAGTAAGGGAAAAAGGTCAAGTAACATATAAAGGCAGACCTATCAGAATCACACCAGAATTTTCGCCAGAAACTGTGAAGGCCAGAAGATCCTGGACAGATGTCATACAGACCCTAAAAGAACACAAATGCCAGCCCAGGTTCCAGTATTCTGCAAAACTCTCAATTAACATAGATGGAGAAACCTAGATATTCCATGACAAAAACATATTTACACAATATCTTTCTACAAATCCAGCACTACAAAGGATAATAAAGGGTAAAGCCCAACATAAGGAGGCAACCTATACCCCAGAAGAAGAAAGAAACTAATCGTCTTGGCAACAAAACAAAGAGAAGAAAACCACACAAACATAACCTCACATCCAAATATGAATATAACAGGAAGCAATAATCACTATTCCTTAATATCTCTCAACATCAATGGCCTCAACTCCCCAATAAAAAGACATAGATTAACAAACTGGATACGCAACGAGGACCCTGCATTCTGCTGCCTACAGGAAACACACCTCAGAGACAAAGACAGACACTACCTCAGAGTGAAAGGCTGGAAAACAACTTTCCAAGCAAATGGTCAGAAGAAGCAAGCTGGAGTAGCCATTCTAATATCAAATAAAATCAATTTTCAACTAAAAGTCATCAAAAAAGATAAGGAAGGAGACTTCATATTCATCAAAGGAAAAATCCACCAAAATGAACTCTCAATCCTAAATATCTATGCCCCAAATACAAGGGCACCTACATACGTAAAAGAAACCTTACTAAAGCTCAAAACACACATTGCACCTCACACAATAATAGTGGGAGATTTCAACACGCCACTCTCATCAACGGACAGATCATGGAAACAGAAATTAAACAGAGATGTAGACAGACTAAGAGAAGTCATGAGCCAAATGGACTTAACGGATATTTATAGAACATTCTATCCTAAAGCAAAAGGATATACCTTCTTCTCAGCTCCTCATGGTACTTTCTCCAAAATTGACCATATAGTTGGTCAAAAAACGGGCCTCAACAAGTACAGAAAGATAGAAATAATCCCATGCATGCTATCAGACCACCACAGCCTAAAACTGGTCTTCAATAACAATAAGGGAAGAATGCCCACATATACGTGGAAATTGAACAATGCTCTACTCAATGATAACCTAGTCAAGGAAGAAACAAAGAAAGAAATTTAAAACTTTTTAGAATTTAATGAAAATGAAGGTACAGCATACCCAAACTTATGGGACAAATGAAAGCTGTGTTAACAGGAAAACTCATAGCGCTGAGTGCCTGCAGAAAGAAACAGGAAAGAGCATATGTCAGCTCTTGACAGCACGCCTAAAAGCTCTCGAGCAAAAAGAAGCAAATACACCCAGGAGGAGTAGAAGGCAGGAAATAATCAAACTCAGAGCTGAAATCAACCAAGTAGAAACAAAAAGGTCCATAGAAAGAATCAACAGAACCAAAAGTTGGTTCTTTGAGAAAATCAACAAGATAGATAAACCCTTAGCCAGACTAAAGAGAGGACCCAGAGAGTGTGTCCAAATTAACAAAATCAGAAATGAAAAGGGAGACATAACTACAGATTCAGTGGAAATTAAAAAAATCATCAGATCTTACTGTAAAAGCCTATATTCAACAAAACTAGAAAATCTACAGGAAAGGGACAATTTCCTAGACAAATACCAGGTACGGAAGTTAAATCAGGAACAGATAAACCAGTTAAACAACCCCATAACTCCTAAGGAAATAGAAGTAGTCATTAAAGGTCTCCCAACCAAAAAGAGCCCAGGTCCAGACGGGTTCAGTGCAGAATTCTATCAAACCTTCATAGAAGACCTCATTCCAATATTATCCAAACTATTCCACAAAATTGAAACGGATGGATCACTCCCGAATTCCTTCTATGAAGCCACAATTACTTTTATACCTAAACCACACAAAGACCCAACAAAGATAGAGAACTTCAGACCAATTTTCCTTATGAATATCGACGCAAAAATACTCAATAAAATTATGGCAAACCGAATCCAAGAGCACATCAAAACAATCATCCACCATGATCAAGTAGGTTTCATCCCAGGCATGCACGGATGGTTTAATATACGGAAATCCATCAACGTGATCCATTATATAAACAAACTGAAAGAACAAAACCACATGATCATTTCATTAGATACTGAGAAAGCGTTTGACAAAATTCAACACCCCTTCATGATAAAAGTCCTGGAAAGAATAGGAATTCAAGGCCCATACCTAAATATAGTAAAAGCCATATACAGCAAACCAGTTGCTAACATTAAACTAAATGGAGAGAAACTTGAAGCATTCCCACTAAAATCAGGGACTAGACAAGGCTGCCCACTCTCTCCCTACTCATTCAATATAGTTCTTGAAGTTCTAGCCAGAGCAGTAAGACAACAAAAGGAGGTCAAGGGGACACAGATCGGAAAAGAAGAAGTCAAAATATCACTATTTGCAGATGATATGATAGTTTATTTAAGTGATCCCAAAAGTTTCACCAGAGAACTACTAAAGCTGATAAACAACTTCAGCAATGTGGCTGGGTATAAAATTAACTCAAATAAATCAGTAGCCTTCCTCTACACAAAAGAGAAATAAGCCGAGAAAGAAATTAGGGAAACGACACCCTTCATAATAGACCCAAATAATATAAAGTACCTCGGAGTGACTTTAACCAAGCAAGTAAAAGATCTGTACAATAAGAACTTCAAGACACGGAAGAAAGAAATTGAAGAAGACCTCAGAAGATGGAAAGATCTCCCATGCTCATGGATTGGCAGGATTAATATAGTAAAAATGGCCATTTTACCAAAAGCAATCTACAGATTCAATGCAATCCCCATCAAAATACCAATCCAATTCTTCAAAGAGTTAGACAGAACAATTTGCAAATTCATATGGAATAAAAAAAACCCAGGATAGCTAAAGCTATCCTCGACAATAAAAGGACTTCAGGGGGAATCACTATCCCTGAACTCATGCAGTATTACAGAGCAATAGTGATAAAAACTGCATGGTATTGGTACAGAGACAGACAGATAGACCAATGGAATAGAATTGAAGACCCAGAAATGAACCCAAACACCTATGGACACTTGATTTTTGACAAAGGAGCCAAAACCATTCAATGGAAAAAAGATAGCATTTTCAGCAAATGGTGCTGGTTCAACTGGAGGTCAACATGTAGAAGAATGCAGATCGATCCATGCTTATCACCCTGTACAAAGCTTAAGTCCAAGTGGATCAAGGACCTCCACATCAAACCTGATACACTCAAACTAATAGAAGAAAAACTAGGGAAACATCTGGAAAACATGGGCTCTGGAAAATAATTTCCTGAACAAAACACCAATGGCTTATGCTCTAAGATCAAGAATCGACAAATGGGATCTCATAAAACTGCAAAGCTTTTGTAAGGCAAAAGACACTGTGGTTAGGACAAAACGGCAACCAACAGATTGGGAAAAGATCTTTACCAATCCTACAACAGATAGAGGCCTTATATCCAAAATATACAAAGAACTCAAGAAGTTAGACCGCAGGGAGACAAATAACCCTATTAAAAAATGGGGTTCAGAGCTAAACAAAGAATTCACAGCTGAGTAATGCTGAATGGCTGAGAAACACCTAAAGAAATGTTCAACATCTTTAGTCATAAGGGAAATGCAAATCAAAACAACCCTGAGATTTCACCTCACACCAGTGAGAATGGCTAAGATCAAAAACTCAGGTGACAGCAGATGCTGGCGAGGATGTGGAGAAAGAGGAACACTCCTCCATTGTTGTTGGGATTGCAAACTGGTACAACCATTCTGGAAATCAGTCTGGAGGTTCCTCAGAAAATTGGACATTGAGCTGCCTGAGCATCCAGCTATACCTCTCTTGGGCATATACCCAAAAGATGCCCCAACATATAAAAAAGAAACGTGCTCCACTATGTTCATCGCAGCCTTATTTATAATAGCCAGAATTTGGAAAGAACCCGGATGCCCTTCAACAGAGAATGGATACAGAAAATGTGGTACATCTACACAATGGAATATGACTCAGCTATCAAAAACAACGGCTTTATGAAATTCATAGGCAAATGGTTGGAAGTGGAAAATATCCATCCTGAGTGAGGTAACCCAATCACAGAAAGACATACATGGTATGTACTCACTGATAAGTGGCTTTTAGCCCAAATGCTTGAATTACCCTAGATGCCTAGAACAAATGAAACTCAAGACGGATGATCAAAATGTGAATGCTTCACTCCTTCTCTAAAAGGGGAACAAGAATATCCTTGGCAGGGAAGAGAGAGGCAAAGATTAAAACAGAGACTGAAGGAACACCCATTCAGAGCCTGCCCCACATGTGGCCCATACATATACAGCCACCCAATTAGACAAGATGGATGAAGCAAAGAAGTGCAGACTGACAGGAGCCGGATGTAGATCGCTCCTGAGAGACACAGCCAGAATACGGCAAATACAGAGGCGAATGCCAGCAGCAAACCACTGAACTGAGAATAGGACCCCCGTTGAAGGAATCAGAGAAAGAACTGTAAGAGCTTGAAGGGGCTCGAGACCCCATATGTACAACAATGCCAAGCATCCAGAGCTTCCAGGGACTAAGCCACTACCTAAAGACTATCCATGGACTGACCATGGACTCTGACCTCATAGGTAGCAATGAATATCCTAGTAAGAGCACCAGTGGAAGGGGAAGCCCTGGGTCCTGCTAAGACTGAACCCCCAGTGAACTAGACTGTTGGGGGGAGGGCGGCAATGGGGGGAGGCCTGGGAGGTGAACACCTATACGGAAGGGGAGGGGGAGGGGGATGTTTGCCCGGAAACCAAAGAATTATTATTAAGTAGTAAATAAATTAAAAAAAAAGAATCTCCAATTAAAAAAAATTGTAACATTGGAAACAGAAAGTTGGCTTAAAACTGGAGTCATTCTAGACAACACGTGGCATGAGCCAACCAAGGGAAACAGGTCTATATTGGGATAATATTTTAATATAACTCTTATCATGGAAACCATACTTATAAAAGAATTTAGGGCAATGTCTCTTTGGTGAGGTATTAGAGCCTGCACCATTGTTCGTTCATATGCAAGACTTGGCAGTCATACTTTATAGCACGAGGAATGGATTTGGAGTTTTAGAGAGACTGAATTTTAGAGAATAGATTATTTGTTGGAGGGTGAGTTTTGCTTTCCAAAGTTATGGCTGTGCTCTTGTGTTACAAGGGAAACTTAAAAATTGTGGTTAATGATTACCAGTGTTACACTGACTACAGTTTACAGTTTGGTCACAAAGAGACGCGGGATTCTAACTCACACACATTTGCAATTAAGGAAAAATCAAACAGGTGGAGATTGTTACGAAGGGTTGATGAGGCTATGGAACTTATAAAAGCATTACAGCCTGGTTGCTTACTCCAACTGATATTTAAAGAAATACGTATAGAATTATTATAGGTTTAAGAGATTGTTTTTATGCTGTTTTTTTGCACTCTGGGGTTGTTATGAAATATTGCGTTATTGCGTTTTCTTGGGTGTTGTTTGCCTTGACCATACATTTGTATGCCTTTTTGAAAGAAAAAATGTATTTATTTTGATGCATTTTTCTTTGACTGACTTTTGTCTGTGGTTCCCCTGCATGCAGTTCCCTCAGTGGCCAGCTGAGGGCTCTAGATACTCTGTTACATATGATGGTTAAGCACACTATAGGTCCTCTGAGTGAGCAGCAGATTTTGCATTGGGTTCTGGTGTTTATGACCTGGAGTTTGCCTCTCCCCTATGTTTATCTCTGGTGTTAACTGTCATTCATGTCTCTGACTGGATTCAGCCTCACTGGAGGAATGTAGAGCTCTGTGAGCTGGGTGACAGCTGGTCTCCTGGGAGTTAGGTAGTACTGTCTCTGTTTAGGGTGGGCCTCCTGTGTCTCTGGTTAGAGCAGGCCTCCAGGGTCCCTGGAGTACAAACCCACAGGCCTCAGAGAATTTTGAGAGAGTCTGTACTATTATTTTCTATCTTCCCTTCACATTTCCTACATCTTTAATAGAGTACAGAGTTGGTAACTATGAATTATATTTCCTAGGTTTCTCTCAAACCAAGAGTTTGCATGTGAATAACTTCTAGCCAGAAACATATGAACAGAGTCCATAGGCAAAATGTCTGCCATTTTCTTCTTTATGTTTACCCTCCCTAGTACTAGGATCAAATTCCTATATTCTTTTTTTTTTTTTCCTTTTTTCTATTTTTCAGAGCTGGGGACCGAACCCAGGGCCTTGCGCTTGCTAGGCAAGCGCTCTACCACTTTACTAAATCCCCAACACCAAATTCCTATATTCTTAAAGATAGTTGATTTATTCAATATCAAGAATGTATGTGTAAGTAAAAGCCATATACAGCAAACCAGTTGCTAACATTAAACTAAATGGAGAGAAACTTGAAGCAGTCCCACTAAAGTCAGGGACTAAACAAGGCTTCCCACTCTCTCCCTACTTATTCAATATAGTTCTTGAAGTTCTAGCCAAAACAGTCAGACAACAAAAGGAAATCAGGGGGATTCAGATTGGTAAAGAAGAAGTCAAAATATCACAATTTGCAGATGATATGATAGTATATTTAAGTGATCCCAAAAGTTCCACCAGAGAACTACTAAAGCTGATAAACAATTTCAGCAAAGTGGCTGGGTATAAAATTAACTCAAATAAAGCAGTAGCCTTCCTCTACACAAAAGAGAAACTAGCCAAGAAAGAAATTAGGGAAACGACACACTTCATAATAGACTATAAATGACAATATAAATAATAGACAATATAAAGTACTTCAGTGTTACTTTAACCAAGCAAGTGAAAGATCTGTACAATAAGAACTTCAAGACTCTGAAGAAAGAAATTGAAGAAGACCTCAGAAGATGGAAAGATCTCCCATGCTCATGGATTGGCAGGATTAATATAGTAAAAATGGCCATTTTACCAAAAGCGATCTACAGATTCAATGCAATCTCCATCAAAATACCAATCCAATTCTTCAGAGAGTTAGACAGAAAAATTTGCAAATTCACTTGGAAGAACAAGAAACCCAGGATAGCTAAAACTATTCTCAACAATAAAAGGAGTTCAGGGGGAATCACTATCCCTGAACTCAAGCAATATTACAGAGCAATAGTGAAAAAAACTTCATGGTATTTGTATACAGACAGACAGATAGACCAATGGAACATAATTGAAGACTCAGAAATGAACCCACACACCTATGGGCACCTGATTTTTGACAAAGGACCCAAAACCATCCAATGGAAAAAAGATAGCATTTTCAGCAAATGGTGCTGGTTCAACTGGAGGTCAACATGTAGAAGAATGCAGATCGATCCATGCTCATCACCCTGTACAAAACTTAAGTCCAAGTGGATCAAGGACCTCCACTTCAAACCAGATACACTCAAACTAATAGAAGAAAAAACGGGCAGCATCTCGAACACATGGGCACTGGAAAAAATTTCCTGAACAAAACACCAATGGCTTACACTCTAAGATCAAGAATCGACAAATGGGATCTCATAAAACTGCAAAGCTTCTGTAAGGCAAAAGACACAGTGGTTAGGACAAAACAGGAACCAACAGATTGGGAAAAGATCTTTACCAATCCTACAACAGATAGAGGACATATATCCAAAATATACAAAGAACTCAAGAAGTTAGACCACAGGGAGACAAATAACCCTATTAAAAAATGGGGTTCAGAACTAAACAAAGAATTCACAGCTGAGGAATTCCGAATTGCTGAGAAACACCTAAAGAAATGTTCAATATCTTTGTTCATAAGGGATATGCAAATCAAAACAACCCTGAGATTTCACCTCACACCAGTGAGAATGGCTAAGATCAAAAACTCAGGTGACAACAGATGCTGGTGAGGATGTGGAGAAAGAGGAACACTCCTCCATTGTTGGTGGAATTGCAGACTGGTCAAACCATTCTGGAAATCAGTCTGGAGGTTCCTCAGAAAATTAGACATTGAACTACCTGAGGATCCAACTATACCTCTCTTGGGCATATACCCACAAGATGCCCCAAGATATAAAAAAGACACGTGCTCAACTATGTTCATAGTAGCTTTATTTATAATAGCCAAGAGCTTGAAGGGGCTCGAGACCCCTTATGAACAACAATGCCAAGCAACTAGAGCTTACAGGGATTAAGCCACTACCTAAAGACTATACATGGACCGACCCTGAACTCTGACCTCATAGGTAGCAATGAATATCCTAGTAAGATCAAAAGTGGAAGGGGAAGCCCTTGGTCCTGCTAAGACTGAACCCCCAATGAACGTGATTGTTGTGGGGAGGGTGCCAAAGGGGGGAGGGTGGGGAGGGGAACACCTACAAAGAAGAGGACAGGGAGGGATTAGGGGGATGTTTGCCTGGAAACCGGGAAAGGGAATAACATTCGTAATGTAAATACGAAATACTCAAGTTAATAATAATAATAATAAAAAGATTGTATGTTCAATGTGTCAATATCTGGTGTTGGGGATTGTCTCATTTTGTCCCCCCAAAGCCTCACTTCTAGACCTGAGTGCCCCTGAGGGCTTCAACTGATAATAAAGAGTTGCCATAGCCAATGGCTGAGCAGAAAGACAGAAAGACAGGTCAAGGGATTGGGAGAGAGGAGAGGATGAACAGAGTCACCATGATCCAGAGTTAGAAGGATCAGATAAAAGAGCTACATGAGAGAAAGCAGCCTATGATGTAGGTAGAAGGGAATAGGACCATATTGGGGGAGTGGGGTGTTTCCCATAAGGTAACAGGGCAGCAAAGATAAAACATACATTTCAAGGTGTGAAACCTGGGATGCTGGGTGGAAGGGAGATGTATGGTAGCTGTCAGGAGAATTAGAAATGTGTCTTTCATTCTCGGAACCAGAGAACTCTTGAGCAGGTGCCATGACTGTACTAAGGAGTCAAAGTTGTTTAATTAATTCACTGCTACAGTCTGGTACATTTAGGTCCCAAGTGAGGGTCGCATTACCCTGGACACGGGTTACACAGCCCAGTTAACCAATAAACAGTTTATTCAGTTTCAATTTCTTTTAAATGCAAAGCATGATAAAAGTTTTCCACCATTTCTAGTTTTCACCAGCTGCTATTTCTCTAGCAATAGCACATCTTGGATCAAAGTGACCCAAACCTCCTTGCAGACTGAGAAATCTGTCAGCAGCCCAACTCTTAGACGTGTTAGAGGTGCTGCTGTCTAATTAAGCTATAAACAGAGTTACTTTCTCACGAGAAAATGACCATGAAGTCCATGTCCTCAGTTTCGCAGCTTATTTGGCAGACAGATCACCAGGATCCTCTGCTTGAGGAAGTTGCCTCCTGTGTATCTCAGTGTGCTGAGAGTGACCGAACCATCCGAGGGTGCCCTGCAGCAGGGAAGCTAGGAGAAGTCGCCTCATGACATTTCTCTAAATTAACGAAAAATAGTGTCAACCCTAATCCCTAGAGAATGGCCAAGCAGACAGAGGGACCTGTGGTCCTGAATAGCCCTCTGCGGATTGGCTGCCTACTTTTGAACTATCACAGGCAAGGGAAAACTCTCAATATTTGCACCAGATCCAGTCTTTTCCAATAGTTTGGCCTGTGCCCTAATTAATTTAAAAACACTTAATAATTTTAGTATTAATAATTTATTCCACATTTCAGCTACATAATTCAGTCTGTGCCTAAAATGGGAAAAATGAAAGGAAGTAAATTCTTAGTAATCTCAGATGTAAGAGTCAGGGACTTTAGAGAATTAGCCAGCCTTTGTTGGATAACTTAACCTTCAAGAAGTTCCTCTTAAACCTTGAGTGTAACCAAGCAAGACTGAGCCAGAAAACAACATTCTGGTTCACTTTTATACTAGACTCAAGGACAATCATATACATACACACATCAATCACATACACATAATACATACACACATCAATCACAGACATTTTTTGTCCTCTCCTGCTTACATGGAAAGCCATGGAGCCAGAAACTCAGATGATAAACTTCAGTCCAAACACAAGAAGCCAATTAAAATAACAACAACAATAACGAAACCTGGTTTGATGGCACACACTTTTGCTGGGGGACAGAGACTCCATATCCTCCCTAGCCAGCCAGACGGGCTGACCTGTCCTATTCCTAATCAAATGAAAATTCCCATTTTAAAAAACTGGTGGATGGCACCTGAATAATAAACCCCAAGGTTGTTCTCTGGCCTGCACACATGCAAGCTCACATATGCAGAGCCACAGGACCAAACTAGCCTGTAAAAGGTTTTTCATGAGCCAGGAAGATAGCTCAATGGGTAAAGGTTCTTGTGTGGCCAAGCCTGACATAATCAGTTCACTACCTGGGACCTGACTCCTACCAGATGGCCCTGACCTCCATGCTTTGAGGTTTGGTCTGTTGATATGTATTGTAATGCTAACTGCAGGCCTCCACGGCCTGATTGTCCCAGAGACAAGAGAGTCCACATATAGACCCAAGTGATACTATGTAAACTTGTGTCCCCAAATTATTTCTGATAGATGAATAAGGATTCCAACAGTCAACAGCTGCGCACAGGCAGGGTTTAGCATCCCAGGACTTCAGGCATCCAAGAAGAACCATGAGTAATAAAGAAGGTGAAGGGGGGAGGAAGCCGCCATGGATCAGGTGGGTTGGCTAATTGGAGTTAAGAGCAGTTCAGATGAAACACAGCAAATTATATAGTGGAATTATTAGCATTGAAACAGACATAACAGCCAGAGGATCAATGGCTTCCCAGCTCCTGTGCTGATTAAGGCTTAATGTAAATATGAAGCTTGTGGGTGTCTTTTATCTGGGAACTAAGTGTTCAGAGGCAGGGGAGAAAACCTGGGTTGGGATTAAATAATTTCTACCACATCTACACTCACAATTCCTACCCCTCTACACACACACACACACACACACACACACACACACACACACACACACACACAAAAGTAACTGTAATTTTAAAAAAAGGGGGATAAGGAACTTGTCATCAACCATGGGGTTCCAAGTTCTATTACTAACACCCATGTGGTAGGAGGATGACCTCCTCACTCATTGTCCTCTGACTTCCATATATGCACACTAACACATATAGGCATATGCACACAGAATACGATAATGTACCAACTAATGGATTAATAAATTAATTAAAGGTTTTTCAAATCATCTGTTCTTGGCCCCCGCTCACTTCTGTCTTTGGTTTACACAGCTCTCTTCCCCAAATCTGCCTCTCCTTCTCGCATGCCTTTCATGCTTGCATGTGTGTTTCTCCTCTCTTAGTGTCCATGTTTAAATCTATATTCACTTGTTTATAAACTACAGATCTGGTGGCTAGACACATGGTTTTCTGGTTAAAAGAACTTGCTGTGTGATCATAAGGCTTGGAGTTCAAATCCCATCATCCTGCAAACACTGGCCACTACATCTGCCAGGAATCAGACAACATCCTCTTGGGCAGAAATAATGAAATACTGCCAGTAATTTGGAGGATCACACACTTACAAATATATGGCAAAAATGCAAAATTTCTCCTTTTAAAATGTAGCTCACAAAAGTGTTAGGACCTGGGCTATGAATCAAAGGAAAGTAAAAACCGTGGTTCCTTTCATACCATGTGAGCCAACCAAGTATTGTCATCTCTACAAACTTGTTCATTTGTTTGTACCCCAAATTTAAATAGTGCTTTGGAATATTAAATGGGAAACCCCTTAGCAAAGAGTCCTGGAGCATAGTCCATACTATGGAATTCACCAATTATTATTAAGTTTTGGAACAAATGTTAAAAAACAAGTAGGGTTTCATGTTCATTTTTAAATGTCAGGCACAAGGCTTACAATCCTATGACATAAGGGTGAGACAAAAAGGAATTACAAAACATTATTTGTCAAGGAGAAATGCTAAGTAAAAATACGCTCCAACTTGAGAACCAAAATACAACATGAAGGAAAACTCCTTGTACAAAATGATAGAAAACATCACACTAAAGATAATAAGACACCTCTCTTTCCTGAACACTACAAGAAACAGAATTCCCTGAGATCTTCTAGGGTTTTCCTGTCTGGATAAGGGAAGCCCCAGTAAGTTCTATCGTCACCACAATCTATTTCCAGTAGAACATCAAAGCAAAACCTAGGAAACGCATCTGTAGCTTTCCTATTCTCAGCAATTCATTTTTATTTCATTCTAGACTTATGGATAAACTACTTAGAAAGGCAATAAAATTTTGGTAGGCGTCAAAATTTCCCTCAAAAAATAAATAAAAATGAATTCTATTTTATCTTTTGACAACAATGAAAAGTGTTAGAGAACAAGAAACAGTAACACACCTTTAATCCCAATACTCTGGAGACATAGGTAGGTAGGCAGATCACTTGACTTTGAAACCAGGCTGATCTATAGGCTACTCAGGAAAAGTTTGTGCATCACTGAAAAATCCAGCCTCCAACAAAAGGAGAGAGAGAGAGAGAGAGAGAGAGAGAGAGAGAGAGAGAGAGAGAGGGAGGGAGGGAGGAAGGGGGGGAAGAACTGATTTTATTAAAAAGATTGAATTATCTGTTTATGTTTCTTTGCTTGGGGACTGGAGTGCAGAGGGTTTTCTAGCAAAATAAAGCAAGCAGAATTTACTTATGAAGCCTGCAGGCTCATTTCCCACGGGAGTACTATCCACCCGACTGCTAAACTCTGCAGAGCATTGACAGAGTGGGTATGAAACTCCTCCAGTTTTCTTTCAAGCTCTAAACTGCAGGCCAGTAGCATCCTCAACGCTGCCTCCCAAAGTGGCATCTCCATCTTATACCTTCTCATCCCATGTGGTTGGGGGAATGAGAAGGATATGCAGGCTCTGGTGCTGTTTCCACTGTGTTTACTTTCCAAATGCTTTTATATCCTTTCTGTTTTCATGTTCCCCTTATAACAAAATCCTCTGTGGCACTATTTCTATGTAATTATCTCTAGCTTGTCACTACATGAGTACATGGTGTCCAGACTCTGCTGACTTTAATAGATACTAGAGAAAATTCGAGTTCCACACCCCAGACCCCTTTGCCTTTATCTTGCTAGTTTCCACCCCAAGTCAGTAGTGCATCGTGAGAGGATTCTCAGAGAGGTGTGTGCACAGTCTAGTTTCTGATGAACAAGCTCTGTCTACATCAATTCCTCAATGACAACCCCTCAAACCCTAGGATATGCATCCTAGTAATGTGAGGCAGCCAGTATGAAGCCCCTGACATTTGCTTAGGGCAAACATTTAAGCAGGGCATACCCTGATCTCAGGTGCACGGAAGTTTGTCTGCATGACAGGTGGCTTTGGGTCTTCGTTGAGTAATCCCTACTTAAAGGTGGACTTGTCACAAGAAAGATACCAGAGCTGAGTCTTACATTCTTAGAACTTCATATCTTATCAATTACACTTCTGGGCTGCGTGCTTTCAGTCGCCACGTATTCAAGACACCAGTTTTGTCTGTTTATTTGTCTGTTTGTTTTTAGTATTGGACAGAGAGAGGTAGCAGTTCTACTGTGTTCTGTGTTTCAGACATATGACTGGATGGTTGCCTTTCTGTCTCTACTTCTGCAGTTAGACCATCAGGCTGGCTTAGTAAATTGGAATCCTCATTTTGTAGTTTAAAAGTGATTTTTTTCCCACTTCTAATTGTAGCATCAGCATCTCAGTACAAGTTTAGTTTATACATAGTCTAAGATTTCTTAACAGAAAACATATTGATACCCTCAGCTTTAGAACTGAGACATAAAGCTTTGCTAATTTTCAGTTCCTGTTCTTGAGGCCATTTTATTTGGGGAACATCATGTGATTAGTAATTGGACATCAACTTGGTCAGGCATAGGATGCCCAGGAGCTGACTAAATATTATGTCTTACCATATATGGAAGAGTGTTCTAAAGAGCTTAGCATCCACACTGGTGGACTAAAGGACATAACTGCTCCTCTGTGTGTGTGTGTGTGTGTGTGTGTGTGTGTGTGTGTTTGTGTGTATGTGTGTATATGTGTGTGTATGTATGTGTGTATGTGTGTATGTATGTGTGACATCTGGCCAGTTGCTGGCTGAATAGAAAGAGGAATATAGGTGAAGGTTGATTCCTAGCTTGATTTGGGGGACTGATCTGTCAGTGACATTTTTAATTCTCAGGCTGTCAGACTGACTAGATCTCAACTGTGAGCTCTACTGTTTTGAGATTTCTTTCAAACATAAAACTGGCTTTACAAGTAGACACACATAGAGAGCCCCATGTAAGTCAAGGGCTGGAATACAGACTGAGAAAACTGTTCCTAGGCAGTTTTGTAGCTTGAGTGTGAAATACAATATTGAAAAAATTATTGTGCATCATATGACTGTGTATACAGAACACACATACAGAGAGAGACATATACAATTGGTTCTGTTTCTTTCATTTCTTTGAAGAACTCTGACTAATACTTATTACTTGAAATCTAAAATTCATAGTTTTCTTTATGAATCTGTAAGTCAGAGGCTTTGGAAGGCAAGTTACTTGCTGTAGGTCATTCTTCAAAGGAAGGCAAAGATAAACATGAAGGAAAGGAGAATGTCATGGAGGACGTTAATGTTATGGAGGGCTTGCATAGTTCCAGTGGCAAGACTCATGTCTTTCAAAACACTCAGTCTTTACTTCCTGATTTCTACACATGTCTAAATGTTTTCAAAAGGAGTTCTAAGAACTCTATTTGTTCCTGGTAGTAAACTAGACAAGGCTCACACCATTCACTGTAGCAAACAGAAGTCACTGAAACCTGGAGACTAGATTTAAAGGGTGTGCACTGTCATTCACACAGTCCACAGAGTCCTGTGAAGTTTCTATGTTGCTGGCTATTGGATGTTTGCTATCCTGCAGCACCATCAGTCACTATCCTTGGTTCTTATTTTGAGCTAGAACCTCGTTGAGGACCTGCTAGAACGGCAGTCTGAGTAGATCTCTGGTCATAGAGGATGAGAGAAAGATGAGAACCATGAAGGTAACCTAGAACTCACGAAGGACTGAAGCCTTTGAGGATACACTGGATGTGCACATGTCTTAACGTCTCCAGCCTTAGTAGCACCAGTATCCTGCAGAGTAGTTCAATGATCTGAAAATGTACATGACTTGAGACTTGAAGAACCATTGGTGGAGACCGAGGAGTTCCAAGTGCAGATGATGTCCTATGCAGCAGGATGAGCCAGCAGGTCAGGGGGAGTGTGGGATGCCACCAGCATGCCCAGAGACTTGCATTTTGTTTTTAGAGTGGGGACACAATGATGATGCTTCTCTGCTGCCTTTCAGATGACAGGCAACATGACACTTGCTCAATCGCAAGCGAGTGCTTGTCACAAGGATTCTGGATGGTGTTTTCTTCTCCTCTGGAAGATACAAAGAAACTCTACCATTCAGCTCCTCCAAGGCTTCAGGCATCTGCATGGAAGGCACAGCAAGAGGAGAGATAGTGTCAGTGCATCCATCCACTGCTCCACCACAGTCTGCTTTCTCATTAGGAAAACAAAAGGCCTCCCAGGAATTCTGAGACCTACAAAGAAGGAGGTAGAAACAGCTTTCAATGACTCAAAAGCGTTTTTTAAAAAAATCTATTGAGTGAGTTCTCATTTGAAGTTCATAGAACACTCACTTCCTAGTTTGAAAATTGGTATTTGAGGAGCAAATTAAACATCCAAATTTGGTAAAATCTTCCTAAAAATGTATCTTAAGGAAACCAAATAGGTCCAAATGATGACTGTTTTACTGTATAGAAGACTGTTAATTAAGAATATGGAAAGCAATACAGAATCAGAGGAGCCCACATTCTGTAATTCCTATTAAATTTAGCAATTTAGTTACTATGTTGAATTTTAATTAAAATGTTGCTGTTGGGACCTAAGAAAGTCACGTTGGACCAAAAGTAACCCTGCGGAGATTGCTTTCTTGTTGCTGATGGGGAACGAGGGGCTAAGGGTTAAGTGAAAGCTCAGACTGGACCAACAAGCTCATCAGGTAAAGGAACTTGCTACCAAGCTTCTCGACTTGAGTGTGCTCTCTGGAATCAGGTCCAAAGGACAGAACTCCTCCCAAAAGTTATCCACTGATGCCACACAGTGCACAGTGGAATTCATGTGCACAAGTGCACACACACACACACACACACACACACACACACACACACACACAGAGGGGGGCGTGAATAAACATAATATATTTTGCAAAGGCTCAAATGTCACAGCCTAAGAATGAATCTTAGCATCCAGTCAGTGTTGCAGAACAGAAGGCAGAAGCAGGCCAAGTCTACAGCAAGCTAGAAAGTTTCTAAGAATGTGGGTCCTGAGGCAAAACAAGGTTTGGAACCAGGGTGTGTACAAACAGATGGACCATAAAAGGATTTTTTGAGAACTTAATGCAGACATTTGCACTTGCACCAGAATTATTGTTAATGTTGGCATTCATTCTACACTCCACTGAGCCAAGCTCCCTGGGCAAGCCATCCCCAAATAGGACTTGGAAGTGCCATTTCCATATCTAGCTACTAGGATAATGAGTCCCACCTCTAAATCCCCTGCCTGTGAGTTCAGGGCACTCCAGGGGTATCTGAAAAGATCTTCCCAGTACAGGCCCAATACCTCTGAGACCGTCTCATGCTCTTCCTACCCCAGCTTTAGTCTCCTTGATGGTGACCTGGGCCCTTGAAAACAAAAGAAGTAAAAAGTTCTTAAGAAGCCGTGGCTTTTTGGTAAGCTTCTGGTTCTTAGTGGCTTTGATGAAAAGCTGGATTATAGGAAAAAGATTTTGCACATTAATTTGGGATCATAGAATTCACATCCAACAAACTGGCAAGACCAGGCTCAGAGCTGGAGAGGGGAGACTCAGATGGAGCTTGAGAACTGTCCAAAGCTACATCCCATTTCCCTTTGCAACTGCAAGAGCGGGAGAGACCCATTTCTGAGTTGTGCTGATCTGTGCTATAGTAGGCTTGGTAATGAGAAAGCACAGTGCCTCCCTTTGTAGCCTCAAACTCCAGGCTCTCCTGTCTCAGTTCCCCAAGCATCAGGAGGGCAGGTGTGCACTGCCACAGCGCTAGCAGGAACAGGAAGATTTCTGTGTTCTGTCATCTTCTTCATGGGATGAGGCTGAGCCTGGAGTCTCCCTGTCAGTAGCATCTTCCAAGGCTGTTCCTCTGCAGCTCTGCCACCTTTCTTTTTTTAATATCAACCAAGTTTATTTTGCCTTTTAAGTAGTGTTCATATAGCACTACAGGTAGGTAAACAATGTGAATTAGTATACATCATCTCAAAAGCCAGAGTTTTGTTATCGTTGTTGTCATTTTTTAATGAGTTGTGAAAAAGATGCAGCCTATTCTAACAGGATAAATATTTTTAACCATTTCACTTTGAGTTGATGAAGGCTCACAAATGAACGACACTCCTCATTGAAGAAAACAGAAAACTGTTCTCGACAAGGGACAGCTCACACACACAAGCAAAAAAAAAAAACTGTGTAAAAATAACTAACTGTTCCCATATTAAACCTTGACCACTGGGGAGATGCCTGGAGAGGTTCACTGACAGATTATTCAAGCACTTAGGCACCCTCTAGAGGAACAACTTGAAAACCTTCAAAACTTCTCTTGGAGAGGTTCACTGTCAGAATATTCAAGAACTTGGGCACCCTCTAGAGGAACAACTTGAAAACCTTCAAAACTTCATTTGGAAATAAGAAAAATCTGATTTTACCTAAGCTATCAAATTTTAAGCTCAGAGGTACCACTTGGACATTTTTATGTGGAAACCTCTTCAGAAGGTGTCTTGCTCTAAAGCACCCATGAAATGGGTGCAGCCACTGTCTTTGCTACTGTTCCAGTCCTTTTTGTACAGCAACACAGGGACAATCATCTCCAGTTTCTGAACTGCAGTAAACTGTAAGCACTGCTACAGTGTGGGACAGCTAGCTTTCCTCCTGTTCTTAGGGATAGCATTCTTAAAATTTGAAGGCCTGTAGCATCGCTCATCTTTGACCCTTCTTCCTCCCTCCTTCCTGTCTTTCTATTTGTCTGTGCTAGACAAGGTTCTGCCATTGGACTGTCACCGCATATCTGAGTTTCTTTTCATAGGATTAAATCACCAAATCATGTAAAGTGACATCCTCTGAGATGACATCTTGTTTCCATGTCACTTCCTTATGGCTGTTCTTTTGAGAAAGGCTCTCAATGCACAGCCCAGACTTAACCCAACCTCGAGATCCTCTTGCCTGTGATTCCCAGTCCACATCGCTTTCATCTGAAATGCGATTAATAGCTCAAGTTTCAACTTTTGTCCCCAGTACTGGGAGCTTTCTCTCTTGAAGATGCTCTGATAATTTAGTGGGCCAGCGTTGATTTGAATCAGTTTGACTTTGGGTTGATAAAAATTTTCACGGAGTTCATGGACTTCATTTCTACTGTTTGAGAGTCTCTAAGAACCTGGTTCCTATTTTGTTCTTCAGGGCCCAAGAGTCCAGAGATTAGAAATATACCAAAGGTGAAGATTCTATTAAGAAACCTTGTCCCACAAACTCAGGCCTTAAATAGAAGGCTAAAGATGACTTAGACGTAAAGGCAATGTATTTTTACACTCTGTTCATGGGGAGAATAAAAATCAGTAAGATAGATGGAAAGAGGACAGTAAAGAAAACAGAGACCTGCCCATGAGACCTTACAGGTATCTGTTGGTTTGGTTTCTCTGTGAGCTTGTGGCCACAACATCATCTCACCTGGATGTTCTACTAACATCATGCCTGGTTGAGTTTACAGTTGTTTAATATCAGACATAATACCAGGGTCGTAGTCAATGTTGAATTGTTATGAAGAGACACCATGACCATGACAACACTTACAGAGGAAAATTTTTAATTGGGACTGGCTTAACATTTTCAGGGTTCTAGTCCATTATTGTCATGGGGGGTGGGAACACAGGAAGCCATGGTACTAGAGAGACAGTTGAGACTTCTACATTTCAATCAGCAAGTAGCAGGAAAGGAGCAAAGACATTGGGCCTAGCTTGACCATTGTTAGATTCTCTTTTTGATCACCAAGAAACAAATAGATTTAGGTCTGTGGAGATTTCCAGGCAAATGTGGTGTTTAAGCCCTGTAATTCTAACAACCTGGAGACAGAGAATAAGTCATGGTGAAGACCAACTTCAGCCCAGAGTGAGGCCCTGTCTCAAAAAAAAAAACAACAAAAAACAAAAAAAAACAAAACAAAACAACAACAACAAAAAAAAAAAAAAAACAAGAGCCTAAAGAAATGTACCACTCCTTGATTACAAAGCCTTCTGGATACCCTGAGACACTACTGGGGTCAGGCTAGTTGGACAATAAATCTTAACAGTGAACAGCACTGATCAATCAATTGGCCTTGACTGTATATAAAGAGAAAGTGGGTGGAGTATAAGTATTCATTGCTCTCTGCATTCTCAGAGAGGATAAAATATAGACAGCTGCTCAACCTGCCATGGTGGACTGTGGCCTCCAATTGTTGACCAATGTACACCCCTTCATTAAGTTGATTCTTGGGCATGTGATTTAGTAATGGGGAAGGAACTCATGTGGTAGGACATCTACAATCCGTGTGAACAGGCAGGAATTTTAAAAATAGGGAAAAGGTCCAGAGGAAGCTTCATAAACAAGAAAATCTCCAAATTGCAGGCTTTAAGTATACTGTATGTAGAACACCAATATTAACATGTAAAACATATCCAGATTTCAAGGAGAGACATTCTAGTCATGGTGGCACATGTTTGTAATCCTGGCACTGGGAAGATGAAGCAGGAGGATCTCTGTGAGTTTGGGTCAGCCAGGACTACATAGTCAGTTCAAAGCCCCCTCATAGTTTGTCTAAAATGAATTTTTTTCAGTGAGATAACAAGTCCAGAATAGATTAAGAGCAAAGCCCATAGAAGTGTTACTGAGGACGCAGACTGAGAGGGGGCACCCAAAATCCTGGGATGTGGTGTAAGTTGGAAAACATTTTTATGCCAATAAAACTAGGTGTGCACAAACCCTGTGATCATGAAGGCATTTGCCTGTGTACACTGCATTAGAGGATCTGCCTTCTCAGATCCAAATCCTCCATTTCAAGATGCAAGAAGCAGAGCCACACTGAAAGCTGGGTGAGTCTGCAGGGTGAGTCCGAAGCCATAAGTTCTGTGGACCCCCCTCATTCTGGCAAATCTTGAGGGAACCAGTTACTAATGGTCCAGATTTGGCTCCTCAACATTTCCGTCAATTGTTAGTGAGAGCAATGTATGTTGTCTCTGGGGCCTGAAAAACATTTGACTGTCATTCTTGGAGTTAATCTACTGTGCATGACTAAAGGAATCTGAACCCAGGAACTACTAGCTGGTAGCTTGGTAACATTAAACATGTACCCTTTCCCTGGAGATGCCCCGGAGTGACCTTAGATTGGTCCCATTTCTAGCTGATAGAATTGGAGGTAGCACTTAGATTGGCTGTGAGCTCCCTGCTTCTGATCTTTTGGATTATCAGAGTTTCCTACAGAAAAAGACAACATAAGAAAAGTACAATTTATTGAGGTTGGAAGCCCACTGTGTTTGGCATCATTACCATGACATCATTCTGTGAACAGCATATGAAACTGGGCTCTAGCATTCATGTGGTAATTTGTGCCAAAACAAGGTTGCTGAGTGATCATGACAAAAGAGATGAAGTAATAGAAAATATTTGGTAACTTAAGAACATACGATTTTAAAGTTTTAAGCTTGGAAAGTTGTTATAATCATACAAATATTATTTTAAAATGTTTTATGTGTTCAAACATGTATGGCTTAATTAAACGATTAATGAAACATATAAATCTAAAGAAAATGAGAAAACTATCATTATGAGAACTGTGTCTGTTTTATCTTTAATGGGTGATGACCTATATTCTATAGCCCCGTTTAGCAGGGTGTGGTGAGACTGGGTGCTGAGGACCGCAATATATAGGTTTTCACCATTGGTTCCAAGCTCTGTGTCAGGATCCTCTTTGTCCAAATAAGGTTTCCAGTCTGGAACTTTTGGTCAAGCTCAGACATGAGCAAGGGCTCAGCCTTGTGAATAGTCTTTTGGGTCTGTTGCAGGGTCTTTAAGAATGTGCCAGGGGAATGGCTAGTAACTTTTACCTAGTGAACATCTCAATATGGGTGGCATCTGACCCTTAGGGCTAAAAATAGGAGGTTAGTCCAATTTTCATAGCTTTCATCGACACATTTATTTTATCCTTCCTGATTTTTGCAGCCTCTATGCACAATGTAATTTTAGATGAACATTTAGGGCTTTTGCCAGATTTAGGGGAAAGTTTGATCATGAAGGTGAGGGCATTGTCAAATCTCAGAGGTAGAGGCAAACCATATACAGAATTTTTTGTCTTCTGATAACAGCAGAGAGTATGGGTCTCTTGTTCAACAAGAACTGCCATCCATTTGCGTCCTGTTTCTTTTGGTCACTTGGTTTCCTCCTGTGTTCTTTCTGTCAAGGTGAGGAGTCCCCACTCTCTAAAGAGGGCCTATGGACACTGGCATTGGCAAATGCATGTCAACTGTTTGCAGTATTCATGTCTTTGCCCTTCTCCCAGCAAAATGAATGGGATAAAGCCAGAAGGTCAGCCCTTTTTGTTGAAGTCCATTGGCTGAGGGACTGGGCCGATACCATCCTGGATAGGTGACCACTGCAACCTAGTATACCTGATTTCATGTTGAACAAAGCTGCTCCATATAAAACCTCTTCATTTTTGTAGGAAGTGCAGAGTGCAGCTTCAGTGGAGCCCAGAGTGGAAGCCAGAGGCTTCCAGCCAGCCCCAGAGCAGAGCAGGATGCAGCAGCCACAACTGCAGAGGTAGCAGCAATCAGGCCTGGGTTCCTGCTTAAGACAGGAGATGAAGCTGATCACATCCACCTTCTACCCCAGCTACGGTTGTTTCTGTATTGTCAGACCCTGCCGGCAGGATCTGAGCTTTGAGCTCCTGTTGATCAGAACTGGAGGAGCCAGAGCCTGGGCAGTTCCTGGAGTACATCTCCCCTTATGTGGGTTGTTGTGGGGTCTCTCCACGTCCATGGCTATGTCCCTCCTCTGTTCGGTGGAGTCTGATGACCTGAACTTGGCTGCTGTCCTGGAGTGGCTACTTTGGGTTATCATCTGGTAGTGGGCTGGGTGGGCTGACGGCTATTGTTTTATTAAGTCAGATATGGGTCTGGCCCAGAAGACATGCCTCATAATGGGTTATTTCAATGTTATGCATCCACTTACTGCAGTTCCCCTCAGGAGGTTCATTACAATGATGGAGATGTAAGTTAATAACAGTTCCTGGCACAAAGTCAATATATTTATTAGTATGGTTGTAGCAGCAACTGATCACAAAAAAGCAGGCCAAACAAGATCAAGTCTTTTGGATAGATAGGCCACTAGTCTCCTCCAGGGTCATAGTGCCTGAGACATCCATCATAGCCATCCTACTCCACACAACTCCTCCTGGGCCTGTGTCCACCACCCACAATGCTGCTCAGGAGCCCCTACTGCTAGCATTACCTTAGCATCAGTAGCACCGACTTGCAGCCACAGTTGCTGCCAGAAGAGGGGTGCAGCATGGATGGGCCAGCATGACCTATGAGCCTATGGGAAGTTGTGTATCATCCCAGGGGCAGCAGTAGCTGTTTTCCCAGGAGGGCTCACTTCCCTTCTCTTTTAGATCTTTGACTCCAATCAATAGAAGTGACAGAAATATACGGAGAGATAAATACATAGAGAAAATTATCAGGGTCCCAACCATACATTCATGCACCTGAAGAGACCATATGGACCCCAGTCATAGATCCTCACCATCTGCATCTCATTGGCATCCTAAACAGAAGGTGCCTTAACCAAACTTAACTCTAGAGGTGACAAACCAGGCAACTTTCAATTTTGATCCATTTTTGGGCTGGAGGTGTCAGATTCTTTTAAAGCATTGGCCATCAAAGAGATTTCATGAGGAACATCTCAGGTTGTACAACTCTCAGAGTTCTTGACCATTACATTCTTTCCATCTCCAGGAAACTCCAAGACCACCAGTGTTTCAAGGTCTGGACCCGAGATGGAGCTATGTTACTGGGAGTGGATTTTGAGGTTGCAAAGGCCCCCACCATTCCCAGTTAGAATTTGTTTTCTTCTACTTCCTCATCAACATCAGAGTTCTCAGCTGTTCATGCCTCATGTTCTTGCTCTAAAACTCTGAAATTGCAAGTCCCCAATTAAATATGTTGTTCTATATGTCGCCTGGGTCACCTGTTTAGTCCTTCTTAGTTCTAGCATTCTGTTAATAGAAATAACAACAAAAATCAATGTTTCTGGTTTTGTAGATTCTTTGCCAGGGCATGGTAAGATCTAGCTACCTTCATTGTGATGATTTTCAAGACTATACTGATTTCTAAATCTTGCTTTTCTCAAAGATTGGAATGGTCCCCTTGTCAATAACAGATGGGGCCTGCTGATTCTTTTTACTAAGTCAGGTAATAGTGAAGGGCAGGAAAAGGAAGCTCCAAACACCCAACTGCAATTTGCTGTGAAGTTAGCTTTGCTGCACATGGAGAAAGCCATCCATTCCAGGCAGTCCAATGAGAGGAAGTGATTGGCTTCATCCAGAGAATAGGTTGAGTAGAGTTAAATTTTGCATTTCTGATAATTTCCAGGTAGTGAAGCTACTGGTGCTTGTCCAGGTCACAGTTTCAGAAGTGTTGGTCTAGCATGCCTGACAGGTAAGTGAGGAGGTTGTTCAGGTTTTGATATTTATGGAATTTCTACTTTCCAGGACTTCTAGGAATACATGGCAAGTAGGCTTCAGTCTAAATGAATAACTTGTCTTCATAGTTTGCATGGTTGGTAATGTTTGTTGATCATCACCTTGACAACACCTGGAATCTCCCTGGAGACACACCTCTAGGGACCCAAGTGGAAGATCATTTGATTATTAGCTCTACTATATAAGGCATTGCTAGATTTAGGTTAGCCTCTGGACATGCCTGTGCAGAACACTTTTGATTAGACTAATTGAAATGGGGAGACCCACCCTCTATGGTTGACTGGGATAGTGGACTGGATATGGTCGATGAAGTGATTTGAATACCAGCATCTCCCTCTGCTCTCTGCTTGCAGTCAGTACAACAGCTCTCAAGCTCCTGCTGTCTTGACTTTCCACTATGGTGCATCTTGCAACTATAAAACAAAGTAAACTTCTCTCCCTTAACTGTTGCTTTTGTACACATATTTAGTCAGAGCAACAGAGAAGTGACAAAGCCAATCAACTTTCACTTAAGCTCCTGAAAATCCACAGGAATCTCAGCCAGGAGTCATAACCTATTCTCCAGGAAAACTGGAAATTTAGAAGGAAGAGACACTCTTTCACAGTGCTTCTCCATTCACAAGCATTTTATGGGAACACAGACACTCAAGAGACAGAAAGTGGTCAACTGCAATGGAACTGAAAGGACACAGACCCCAATCACATGGTGGATCCCATGAGTCAGACAGTAGATCCCACTAGCTCTGCTTCCTAAGCCACCGTGTACTTATCTCCTTTTTCCCTGCTACCTGACTCCAGCTCCATCTTGCATGCATCTTTCTGCCATGTGTCATGGTATTACCACTTTGATTTCCCATGATTCTGTGCTTTTCCCTTTGTATTCTGATGGCCATGGTGCCTGTTCAAAAAACACCATGCTGTGATGGATTTACTCCTGGTAATACCCTATATCCACCAAGTTGAACTCAATCATTAACCTTAGTGGTTTGAATTCTGCTGTGCCTAACACAAGTTTTTGTTCACATTTAGAGGACAGAAGCTTTGACTCCTTTTTATCTTTGAGGGGAGTCTTTCGACTAGGCTTCTCTGCCCCTGCACATAGAGTCTCTATGTCCCCTTTCAAGTACATAAATCATAAAATAACCCTCCCTCTGATTCGGTTGGTTTCATAGCATGAAAAACCAGGGCCAGGCTCTTTACAGATTCATTGCTTCCTTACCTTGTCCAGTACAAAGACTGCAGCACTGTATCAGGTGTGACACATACTCTCATGCTCCCTGATGCCCCTGCTCTCCCCGGTCAGAGTCCACATCCCTGGGTGAGCCCCCAACTCCATCTTATCCCTAGCCTGAGCCTGAGTCCTAGCCTGAGACCGAGCCCATGTCCTAGCCCGAGCCTGAGACCGAGCCCATGCCTTAGCCCGAGCCTGAGACCGAGCCCATGTCCTAGTCTGAGCCTGAGCCTGAGACCCAGCCCAAGACCTAGCCCGAGACCTGGCCCTAGAACTAACCCTTGTCTGAGCACGAGCCCGAGCTCCGGACCTGGTCAGAGTCAGAGACTAAGCCCTATCCTGAGCCAGAGCACAAACCCTAGTCCTATCCCTGGCCCAAGACCTTGCCCAAGCCTGAGCCTGAGCCTGAGCCTGAGCCTGAGTCTGAGCCAGAGCCAGAGCCCGAGTCGGAGCCCGAACCCGTTCCCTAGCCGTAGGGTCAACTAAAATACAATTTTATTAGTCTGGTCTCTTAGTCTGCAGCACATCTATCTAGGCTCTTATGACTCTTAGAGTCTCTAGGGAGAAGTAGTGTGTAATTCTTATAGGAGGACTGCATTTATATGTTACTAGTCCTTTTCCCCTTGCAGCTTTTATTACACTTTATTTGTTCTCCATGCTTACTGGCTTAGGTAATATATGCCCAGGGGGATTCTTTTTCAACTCCAGGCCATTTCATACTCTGTTTGCTCCTTTCACTTTGATAAGTCTCTTATTTAAGTTAAGGACATTTTCTTCTGTATTTTTGTTGACAATGTTTTTTTCTTTGTTTTGTTTTGTGGGTTTTTTGCTTTTGACCCGAGTTTCTTTTCGTCCTTCTTATATACTTTATTGTCTTTATCATTTTATTATTATATTTGTTATTTTGTCCAAAACCCCTATCTATTTCTTCGATATTTTCTCACAGGATTGACTTTCTTTCTTTCTTTTTCCTTCCTTCGTTCCTTCCTTTCTTCCTTCTTTCTTTTTATTTTCTTTTTTTCAGAGCGGGGGACTAAACCCAGGGCCTTGCATTTGCTAGGCAAAGGCTCTACCACTGAGCAAAATCCCCAACCCCCTCTCCCCTCTTTCTCTCTTTCTTTCTTTCTTTCTTTCTTTCTTTCTTTCTTTCTTTCTTTCTTTCTCTCTCTCTCTCTCTCTCTCTCTCTCTCTCTCTCTCTCTCTGTCTCTTTCTTTCTTTCTTTCCATTTCCTTTCTTCTTATTCCCCCTCCACTCTTTTCCTCCTTTTGGATTTAACATATTCCTCTATCTATGCATCCATTCCTCCTATCATCTCTTCAATGCCTGAGATTCTCTATTCCATCTGTTGTAGTCTCTTATTAAAATCTGCCTCTGAGAGACTATTTGAGTTCCTACCTTTTACTCATCCACATCTCCCTGTTTAGGTTTTCTTTATTCATTTCCTTCCACAGTTAGGGTTTTCACAGATTTCTTTATTTTTCTCTTTAAAGACCTCTATCATATGTGCAAATGCTGTTTTACACTCTTTTTTATTCTCGGTCTTCCGTCATGTTGACATATTCAGGGCCTTCTGTGATAGTGTTGATGGTCTCTAATAGACATTTGAATGCCCTGGCTGTGACTGGTTGTGTTTTTATACTAGTCTCTAGGTATCTGGGATTGGGAAGATTGTAATTCTAGGTGCTGGAGTCTGGTTTTGTGTGATAGAAAGTATTTGATCTCAACCATGAATTTCTACCCATCCTTTGTTCATTTTGTTTCTGGATAAAAGATGCATACAAGCTTTATATTTATGATAATCCTTAATTAGCACATGAACTGGGCAGATAGCTATCCTGTACACAATTATGCATATTTCTCAGCCAATAATTCCATTACATAATTTGCCTTGGTTTTGTCTGGACTGCTTTTAACCCCAATTAGCCAAATCACGTGGCCATTATCTTTCCTCATGGTGGCTCCTCCTCTGCTCTGTTTACCTTTTTCTATCTACCCCTGTCATGGTCTCCTCCCATCCCCAAGCTGGGAACACCAGGGATCACCGATCTCAATTCTGCACAGCTTTTGAGTGTAGGCATTTTTATTTACAGTTCAGAAATAACTTGGTGGCAAGGTCACTTAAGAGTATGGATTAGTGTTTTCTTTCTTTTATTTTATTGTTGTTTTTCATTTGGCTTTGTCTGTCTGTTTGTTTGTTTGTTTGGTTTTTGAGGCAGTGTTTCTCTATTAGTATTTTCAAAAGCCAATTGTTTGATTAAGATATCTGGGGTCAGAGAAAGGACCACCCATTTCCTTAAATCTTGTGTATGGTAATCAAGAAATTCTACTAAAACTTCTGAAGGGCCCTATTACCCTTCAGCCCCAGGGCTTATTTAGGTACCTCTGGATATTCTCTAATTTACTTTATTGATCAGAATGGTCTTAAACTCAGAGATCTGCCTGCCTCTGTTTCCCGAATGGTGGAGTTAGAGGCATGTGCCAGCATGCCAGGCTAGTGCCCTGAATAATTGCAAAAACTGAGTAGTCTCTCCTTTCTAAGAAAGATTTTGATATGCATGCTGTGCAGACATTTTCAGGGAGTCATGAAATCAGTATGATCTTGCTGACTCATGCCTGCTGAGGCCTGCCTGGCTCTGCAAGGTAGTGCCAAAGCTGCTGATTCATGTTTACTGTCCAGAGTCTACCGAACTGGATCGCTGATGTATCTGTGAAGGGTTTGTGAGTAGATCAAGCTGCTGCTGCTGACCTGTGAACTGAACTGCCGATTTTCCATCTGAAAAAACAGATGGGAGTTGCTCTAAAGAACCATTTCTAAACAAGTCCACTCCCCCATATCCTTTCTTTCCCACTACCTCTGGTAAAAATGGCTGACAGGAAAGTTAAAATACTTAAGAACCATCATTAAAAATAGGTTTTAAAAAGTTGCAGTTATACTCCTGCTTTTTAGTTCCTGAGAAACATCCCTGGCTCTTCTGCAACTTGGTGTGTAGACCAGGGTGGCTTAAAACTTACAGAGATATGTCTGTCTTTGCCTCCTGAGTGTTGGGATTAAAGGCATGTACCACCACCCCATCCAGTCAACAGCTCTTGAAATGCTTCACTCACACATGTCATGGTGCTGTTTCTACCACATGAGTCACTAAGAGAAAACGACACTCTTACCTTCCCACATAACATGTATGTTTTTCTGTGATTGGGTTACCTCACTCAGGATGATATTTTCCAATTCCATCCATTTGCCTATGAATTTCATAAAGTCATTGTTTTTGATAGCTGAGTAGTATTCCATTGTGTAGATGTACCACATTTCCTGTATCCACTCCTCTGTTGAAGGGCATCTGGGTTCTTTCCAGCTTCTGGCTATTATAAACAAGTCTGTTAGGAACATAGTGGAGCACGTGTTTTTGTTATATGTTGGGGCATCTTTTGGGTTTATGCCCAAGAGAGGTATAGCTGGGTCCTCAGGTAGTTCAATGTCCAATTATCTGAGGAATCTCCAGACTGATTTCCAGAATGGTTGTACCAGTCTGCAAACCCACCAACAATGGAGGAGTGTTCCTCTTTCTCCACATCCTCGCCAGCATCTGTTGTCCCCTGAGTTTTTGATCTTAGCCATTCTCACTGGAGTGAGGTGAAATCTCAGGGTTGTTTTGATTTGCATTTCCCTTATGACTAAAGATGTTGAACATTTCTTTAGGTGTTTCTCAGCCATTCAGCATTCATCAGCTGTGAATTCTTTGTTTACCTCTGAACCCCATTTTTTAATAGGGTTATTTGTCTCCCTGTGGTCTAACTTCTTGAGTTCTTTGTATATTTTGGATATAAGCCGTCTATCAGTTGTAGTGTTGGTAAACATCTTTTTCCAATCTGTTGCTTATCGCTTTGTCCTAACAACAGTGTCCTTTGCCTTACAGAAATTTTGCAGTTTTCTGAGATCCCATCTTTCCATTCTTGATCTTAGAGCATAAGCCATTGGTGTTTTGTTTAGGAAATTTTCTCCAGTGCCCACGTGTTTGAGATGCTTACCCTCTTTTTCTTCTATTAGTTTGAGTGTATCTTGTTTGATGTGGAGGTCCTTGATCCACTTGGACTTAAGCTTTGTACAGGGTGATAAGCATGGATCGATCTGCATTCTTCTACATGTTGACCTCCAGTTGAACCAACACTATTTGCTGAAAATGCTATCTTTATTCCATTGGATGGTTTTGGCTCCTTTGTCAAAAATCAAGTGACCATGGCTGTGTGGGCTCATTTCTGGGTCTTCAGTTCTATTCCACTGGTCTATGTGTCTGTCTCTGTACCAATACCATGCAGTTTTTATCACTATTGCTCTGGAATACTGCTTGAGTTCAGCGATAGTGATTCCCCCAGAAGTTGCTTTATTGTTGAGGATATTTTTAGCTCTCCTGGGTTTTTTGTTATTCCAGATAAATTTTCAAAATTTTCTGTCTAACTCTCTGAAGAATTGGATTATTATTTTGATGGGAATTGCATTGAATCTGTAGATTGCTTTTGGTAAAATGGCCATTTTTACTATATTAATCCTGTCAATCCATGAGTATGGGGGATCTTTCCATCTTCTGAGGTCCTCTTCAATTTCTTTCTTCAGAGGCTTGAAGCTCTTATCATATAGATCTTTCACTTGCTTTTTAAAGTGACACGGAGGTATTTTATATTATTTGGCACTATTATGAAGGGTGTCATTTCCCTAATTTCTTCCTCGGGTTGTTTCTCTTTTGTGTAGAGGAAGGCTACTGATTTATTTGAGTTAATTTTATACCCAGCCACTTTGCTGAAGGTGTTTATCAGGTTTAGTAGTTCTCTGGTGAAACTTTTGGGATCACTTAAATATACTATCATATTAATTGGCTATCCTCCCAAGTTTGGCACCACATTGCCCTGGTACATCTTTCAGGGAGGACAAATTGTGGTTCAAAGGATTTTTGGCTACGTTGGTGCTCTCGTGTTAGTTTTGGTACCCTGCAGAATACCTGTAGGAAACAGTCTAGAATGTAGGAATTTAGAATGAAAGAAAATATGCACGACTTGTCCTTTATGAACTTTGTAGATGCTGTCCTTGGCAGTGAGGTCATGCTGTCAGTTTGGGGAGGGCACCCCTTTGTTTTATCATGATCATGGGTTGTTTGCAGATCCCTGTGGCCAAGTTTAGCCACTTTAAGCCTTCTTTGTCTATAAGAGATGGCCAAGTCAGAGTTCCTACTCTACGAATAGAATCACCTTCAATGAAGTTTCCTCTGAATGAGATTTCCACAGCACAACTGTATATGCATCCAATTCCATTTATCTTAATCCTAACTCTCACTTCATCACTCCCCATGAACCTGACCCCACCTATTCCCATCCCTACACTCCCTTAATTCACACACACACACAAAAAAAACTGTCCTTTTTCCCCTGCCCAAGGAGATCCATGATTCCTATAGCCTATTTCTTTATCTAACCTTTCTAGGTCTATGAATTGTAACTTATTATTTACTTAGCAGTTAATATGCATGTATGGTTGAATATATACTATATTGTTCTTCTAGGTCTAGATTACCTTCCTCAAGATATTTTTTTCTGGTTACATACATTTTTCTGCAAAATTCAAAATGCCATTGTTTATATCAGTTGAGTCATACTCCATTATACAAATCTACCACACTTTATTAATTTTTGGTTGAAGAATATCCACATGGTTTCAAGTTTATGGATATTATGAGTAAAGCCATGATGAATATAATTTAACAGGTGTCCTTGTGGTAGAATGGAGCATCCTATGGGTATATTCCCAAGAATAGTATGCTTGGGTCTTTTAGAAGATTGATTCCTATCTTTCTGAGAAACTGTTATATTCATTTCTATTGGAGCTGTAGAAGTTTGCACTCCAACCAACAAAAGTTTCCCCTTGAACCACATTCTCAATAGCATGAACTGTCACATTCACTATTACTCTTAGTCATTCTGATAGTTATAAAATAGTATTTCATGGTAGTTTTCACTTCATTTCTTTGTTGGCTAAGGAGGTTGAACGTTTCTCTATGTGTTTCTCAGCTACTCAGGACTGCTTTGTTGTGAAGTCTCTTTAGATGTGCACCCCATTTTGTAATTGGAATATTTTGCTGACATCTAGTTTCTTAAGTTCTTTATATATAATGGATATTAGCCCTCTGTCAGATGGGGAGTTTGTGAGAATCTTTTCCAATTCTGTAAACTTCCATTTCCTCCTACTGACAGTGTTCTTTGCCTTATGGAAGATTTTTAGTTTCTTGAGGCAACTTTTTTTTTCAATTATTGATCATATTGCTGGTCTTATTAGTATTCTCTTCAGGAAATTCTCTCCTGTGCTAATGCATTCAAAATTATTTCCCACTTTTTCTTCTATAAAGTTCAGTATGTCGGGTTTTACATTGAGCTCTTTCATCAACTGGGACTTGAGTTTTGCACAGGGTGATAGATACAGTTCTATTTCTTTTTCTACATGTAAAAATCCAGTTAGAACATAAATATTGTTGAAGATGCTTTCTTTTTCCACTGTGTATTTCTAGCTTCTTCATCAAAAATAATGTGTTCATAAGTATGTAGATTTATGTCTGAGTCTTATACTGCATTTCACTGATCAAACTGTATGCTTTAATGCCCATACCTGTGTCTTTTTAAAATTTATATTTATTTGTACACTCCAGATTTTATTCCTCTTCTGGTCCACCCTCTGACTGTACCACATCCCATACCTCCTCCCTGCCCTCCCTGCCTCCAGGAAGATGTCCCCACCCCACCCATTCCACCAGATCTCTAAAGTTCCTGGGTCCTCCAGTCTCCTGAGGGTTAGGTGCATCTTCTCTGATTTAACCCAGACCTGGGATTTCTTGCTGTAGATGTGTTGGGGGTCTCATATCAGCTGGTGTATGCTGCCTACTTGGTCATCCAGTGTGGAAGAGATCTCAGGGATCCAGCTTAATTGGGACTGCTGGTCTTCCTACAGGGTCACCTTCTTCCTCAACTTCTAGCTTTTCCTTAATTCAACCAGCGGGGTCAGAAGCTTCTGTTCATTGGTTGGGGACACATATCTGCGTCTGACTCTTATTATTACAGCTCTGTTATAGATCTTGAAATCAGGGATTGTAATAGGGTTGGATTTTCTTTTATTGTACTGAATCATTTTAGCTATCCTGGACATAATGCTTTTCCATATGAAATTACATATTGTTCTCGTAAGGTCTGTAAAGGACTATGTGGCAATTTTTATGGAGATTTCATTAAATCTGTAGATTCTTTTAAGTAGGATGGCTATTTTTGCTATATTAATCTTACTGGTAGTATAAGCCTAGGGTATCTTTCCATATTCTAATATTTTCTTCAGTTTCTTTCTTCAAAGATTTGAAGTTTCATTATTTTATATTATTTGTCTTAGTTAGGGTTCTATTGCTGTGAAGAGATACAGGGTCCATAACAACTCTTTTAATGGGAAACATTTATTTAGGGCTGGCTTACAGTTCAGAAGTTTAATCCATTATCATCGAGGCTAAAAACTTGGTAGTGAGCTGGCTGGAGAGATAGCTTAGAATTCTATATCCAGATCCCAAGGCAGCAAAACATAAAAGTGACATTTGGCATGGCTTGTGCTTCTTAAACTTCAAAGCTCCTCACCCCTCTCTGCCAGAATAAAACACTTTTTGCAAAAGAGAGAGCCACACTTGCTCTAGCAAAACCAGACTTCCTCATATTGACACTCCAGAGTAGCCTACAAGGACCATTTTCATTCACACTCACAAATTTTATTCTGTGGGCCCCATAGTCCAACTTCAAGGGTCTGCACTGTTCGAAAGTTCCAGGTCTCTTCTGAGACTCATGCAATCTCCTTACTGTAATCCTCTGTAAAATCAACATGAAAATGCAGATCACTTACTTTCAACACACAGTGACACAAAATATACATTACCATTCCAAAAGGGAGAAAAGGGGACATAATATGGAAATATAGATGAAAGTAAGACTAAAACCCAGCTAGACAAACTCTAAATTCTGAATCTCCTATTTAATTTCAAAGCATTCTTTGGATCTCCACCTCTTTTCAAATATATTGACTACAAAACTCATCTTTCTTTTGAGCTGTGTTTATTCCCCGTTAGCAGCATGCTTTGGCCAGTATACAAGACTACTTTGACATTATCAACATCTTAGAGTCTCCAAGGCAATCTAGGCTTCATCCTCGAAGCTTAATACAATGACCTCTATGGATCTTTGTTCAGGGTTACCTCTGCCATAACCTAGGGGTTATTTACTTGTTTAAGTCACAGAGGGAGATTCCATAACCCTACTCTTGCATATTTATCTCTAAAGTTATAAGCACATACACAATGTTGTCAAGATGTGTTGGTTTCCAGTATTGGGACATGGATTATTGTTCAAGTACAGTTTGACCAGCCTTTTGCTTTTGATGGTTTCATTCAATATTTAATCTTGGCTATACTTGAGTTGGCTCTGTATGTAGACCAGGCTGGCTTTAAAATCACTCTGCTACCGCCTCCCCTCAAGGGCTGGTATAAAATGCATGTAGCAATACAGCTATTTTATTTTATTTTATGTTTTCAGAGCTGGGTACTGAACCCAGGGCCTTGTGCTTGCTAGGCAAGTGCTCTACCGCTGAGCTAAATCCCCAACCCCAATACAGCTATTTTCATGTTTTTAAAAATTCTTTTTCAAAAGTTGGAAGATGAATTGGGTGGGGTTATCACTCCCTTTCCATGAATATTTTCTATTTTTCTCCTCCTTCTACTCTTCTTCCTCTTCTTCCTCTGCCAATTCTTCCTCCTCCTCCTCCTCATTATTATTTTTATTATTATTGCTTTTGTTGATTTTGGCTTGTTTTATATACAGTCCAGTCATTATCCTCCTCCCAGTCCACTCTCCAATGGTTCCTCATCCAATTCTTCCAACTCTGTCTCCAAAAGAATGCTTACATACCCCTGTTCACCAGGGCTTTTCTAAGGAACCTCCAGACTGATTTCCAGAGTGGATGTACCATTTTACAATCCCACAAACAACGAAAGAGTATTCTACTATCTCTACATCCTCGCCAGCATCTGCCTTTAACTGAAATTTTTATCTTAGCCATTCTAACTGGTGTTAGGTGGAATCTCAGGATTGTTTTGATTTGCATTTCCCTGATAACTCAGGATGTTGACCACTTCTTTAGGTAATTCTTTGCTATTCAATATTCCTCAGCTGAGAATTCTTTGTTTAGATCTGTATCCCATTTTTAATAAGGTTATTTGATTTTCTGGAGTCTAACTTCTTGAGTTATTTGTATGTATTGGACATTAGTCTTCTATCAGATGTAGGATTGGTAAATATCTTCTCCCAATCTGTTGGTGGACATTTTGTCTTAAGGACAGTGTCCATTGCCTTACAGAAGCTTTGCAATTTTACGAGGTCCCATTTGTCGACTCTTGCTCTTAGAACAGTCTTAAGAAATTATCTTGAAATTAGTCTGTCATTTCCTTAGAAAATTAGATACAGTTTTATCTGAGGACCCAGCTATACAACTCCTTGGCATATACCCAAAAGATGCTCCAACACATAACAAGGAAACATGCTCCACTATGTTCATATCAGTCTTCTTTATAATATCCAGAAGCTGGGAAAAATCCTACATGTCATTCAACAGAGGAATGGATACAGAAACTGTGGTATATTTGGACAATGGATAATTACTCAGCTATTAAAAACAATGACTTCATGAAAGTTTTAGGAAAATGAATGGAAGTAAAAAATATCATCCTGAATGAGGTAACCCAATCAGAAAAGAACACACACGATATGTACTCACTGAGAAGTGGATATTAATGTTAAAACTTGGCATACCCAAGATACAATTTACAGACCACATGAAGCTCAAGAAGAAAGACAAAAGTGTGGATGTTTCAGTTCTTCTTAGAAGGGGGAAAAATAATCACAGAAGAAAATACGGACACAAAGTGTGGAGCAGAGACTGTAGGGAAGGCCATCCAGAGCCTGCCACACATGGTGATCCATCCTACATGCAGTCATCAAACCTAATCACTATTGGCAATGCCAAGAGTTGCATGCTGACAGAAGCTGTCTCCAGATAGGCTCTGTCAGAGCCTGAGAAATTCAGAGGCAAGTCCTTGCAGCCAAACACTGGACTGAGAATGGGGTCCATTGGAGGAGTTAGAGAAAGTACTGAGGTATGTGAGGGGATTTGCAACCTCATAAGAAGAATAGGATCAACCTACTAGACACCCCAAAACTCCCAGGGACTAAACCACCAACCAAAGAATACACATGGGGTGACCCATGTCTCCAGTCGCATATGTAACAGAGGACAGCCTTGTTGGGCAGTAATAGGAGGAGAGGTCCTTGCTCCAATGAAGGCTTGATGCTTCATTATAGTAGAATGCCAGTTTGGGGAGGTTGGAGGGAGTGGGTAGGTAGGTTGCGGGAGCACCCTCATGGAGGCAGGGGTGTGGGGATGGAATAGGTTTTTTTTGGGGGGAGGAGAAACCAGGAAAGGGGATTATATTTGAAATGTAGATAAAGAGAGTGTCCAAGAAAAAAAAAAGAAATGGTCATTCTACCAAAAGTATTTATTAGATCCAGTGTGATCAACATCAAAATTCCAGTACAGTTGACAGATCTTGAATGGATTAATCTCAACTTCAAATGGAAGTAAACACACACACACACACACACACACACACACACACACACACACACACACACAGAGAGAGAGAGAGAGAGACAGAGACAGAGACAGAGAGACAGAGAGAGACAGAGAGAGACAGAGAGAGACAGAGAACTGGATATCTAAAACACTGTGATATACTAAAAGTTTGCTATTGTCACAAAACAGACACAGTGATAAAAAGAATTGGCCTGATAAGCCAGACACAAATTTACATACCTATGGTAGATTTCATCAAATGTCTGCATGCAGGAGAATTAAAATAGGTTTATACTTATCACCCTGTACAAAACTCAACTACAAATGCAACAAAACTACAATAAGCCAGATATACTCAATATGTTAGGAGAGTATGTAATGAATAACCTTGAACTCACTGACAGAAGAGAAAGCTTTCTGAACAAGACCCTATTAGTGAAAGTGCTAACACCAAAATTTAATAAAAATGGGACCTCCTTAAACCAAGAAGCTATACATGACAAAAGACACTGTCATTAGGCAAATCAAGAACCTACAGAATGGGAAAAGATATTTAACCAACAATTCATTCTATAGAGGACAAATGTACAAAGTACATAAAAATAAAAAAATGGTTTTTAATAAAAATATGCAAACTTTTTCACCCTCTATGAAAATCAGTATGGAGGTTTCTCAGAAAGTTGGAAATCAATTTATCTCAAGATCTAGCTATACCACTCTTCACCATAAACCCAAAGCATATTTCATCATATCAGAGAAAGACTTTCTCTACTATATTTAATGCTGCTCTATTCCTAATAACCAGAAAGTGGAAGCGAGCTAGATGCCTCTCTAAAGAAGAATGGATGAATAAAATTTGATAGTTTACATATTCCAATATTACACAGTTGTTAAAGAAAATGGCATCATGTAATTTGCAGGCAAATGATGGAACTGGAAAATTAACATCCCAAGTGAGGTATCCTCGACCCAGAAAGACAAGTATGTCCTATATCACCTACACATGGATATTAGCTGTTAAGCAAATGATAACCAAGCTTCACTGAATGTATAGAATAGAAACAATTAGACTTTTAAAACATGGAGATAATTTCTATATGGGAAAATATGATTTATCTTTTGCAAGGCAGAGATTTTCCTACTTACTGAAAAATTAGGTTAAATCTGGACTTTAAATAATGTTGTTTTGAAAGGGATTGATCTCTAATACGTAATCCGAAGCTTGATAGAAAAGAAAATATAGAATTAAACATAGGTTCTTACATTTAGCCAGAAGCAGCATATCATGGAAGACATATTCCATTGAACTTCTCATACAAAATCAGATTAATATAAGCTGACTATATCATCACTTAACTGTTTTTTCTCTTGATATAATCATCATCAACACCATACTCCAGAATGTCCTTCTACATGCCTGATGTGCCGGTTATGGCAGGATTACTGAATTTATGAAACTTTATAGTATTTTATTAAGTGGAGCTTCAGTTAATTACAAAAGTACAAAATTATAATTCATTTAAATTACTTTTAAAATGTGTTACCATATTCTATGACTAAGGGAGTGCTAATATTTTATAAATTATTTTAATTTTTATATAAAAGTATGGCACACATGGAGCTCTCTATGAAGTCCAAAAGAGGATGCAGGGTGAGTTGAAGATAGGGTTATAAGATGTGTGAGCCACGAAAAGTCAACAATAGGAACCAAATCTAAGTCCTTTGGACAGGCAGGAAATGGCTAGACAAGATGTTAATCTTTGGACACAAACTAGGAAAATCAAGTTTCCTGAGAATTTCTAAAGTGAATGCTGGTCTTGTATTTCTTCTCTTTTTTTTTTTTTTTTTACTGTGTTTTGTTTTAAAAAAACTTGACTGACTAAGACCAAACAAATTGTGTATAAGTTCAAATACTTTGAGTTATTTAGTAATTATTATTTAGTAATAATTTAATTAATTTATTTGGTAAATAATTTTAATTTACCAATTAATTAGATTAATCTAGGCTTTCCTCTATAAAATTTACTATATATTGATAGCTGTGTGTCCTCCTCTGTATCCTTCAAACTGTCTGACTTCACAGAAGTGTGTGAAGGTTTCTGATTTTATGTCAGGAAAGCACATTATAATTTAAAGTTCCTTGTGATTTTGTATCTATTCAGTTCTAAGGTTCTCAGTGTTAAAGAAGTCTCAATGCTACCTTTTTCATAAGGAACCTTATGTTGAAAAAATAAGAATTGACAATTTTTGAAGATTCATATGCATTTCACAATATTTTAAATCAATATCTTCTTATACACGCCTGTCTAACCATCTATCTCCTGTCCGTCTGTCCATCCATCTGTCCACCCATCAATCCCTCTCTATCTCTCTATCTCTCTATCTCTCTATCTCTCTATCTCTCTATCTCTCTATCTATCTATCTATCTATCTATCTATCTATCATCTATCTATCTATCTATCTGTCTGTCTATCTGTCTATCTATCTATCCATGTATGTGTCTTCTATCTCATCTATAGCATATAGGTATATCTACATCTATATGTATATTTATAGTTGTGAAAATGTTATTCATTATAACACTTGTGGTTCCACCTGTGTACAAAAAATATGTTTTAAAGCCACAGGGAGAGTAAATGAAATGCACGTGTCACTTTGCCAGATGACATGTGCCTTAGAATATTGACATCACAATGGTCCTTCAGCCTGACAACTACAGAATCCTGAGACTTCAGTAGTTTTCTAGCCACTGTAGTCACCAGTTTGGTGTCTAGAGGCAGGAAGGCAAATGAAAATTTCACATTGTTTGATAAGTTCTTCATTGCAGGCTCTACTAAAAAGGTATATATTTATATAATTTGATTCTCATGATAGACTTATGATATCATGAAGTGTTCTGTCTTGATTATTTAAGATCATATGAAATAACAACTTAGCAGTGGTTTCTTGATAGGGTAATCATTATAGCAATATTCAGTACCAATCTTCTACAGAAACACAGTTATCACATCGAGAGGGGTATATTTTGTACTACACAGGAGAATAATTTTTGTAAAGTTTTAAAAACTGTATAAGTTAGAAGTGAGGATTATTTTATGGTCAATCCAATTACTTTACCTCCCATGACTGTAGATTTTTATTTTAAGAAACTGGTAAATCTAACCCACAATTTAAGAATTCTCTGGTTTTTAAGAAATTGTTATTGTTTCCAACACACATTGTGCCCTTTGGAATCTAATACTCAGAATTTAACACTGACTCAGATGAGACATGCACAACTTTCATGACATGGTCACTAACTTAAAATTTTGTTCATGAAGCTGAGGTACTACTATTTTTTTAAACATATCTTTACAATATTGCTTGATGTGTGTGATGGCAACTATTGTCTGTTCTCCTTTTGATTCATGTGAGTCTTAAGGTCTTAAGTCCTTTCTAAGTGAAAGCTATGACATTTCTGTACATATTCTTTGAAAGATGTTATATATATATATATATATATATATATATATATATATATATAGTGGGATGAATTATAGTCACTTGAGTAAGTAAATATTTTAAATATCCAAACTGAAAGAGCAGGGCACAATAAAGAAACCACGAAAACAGGAGCCACTCCCTTATTACTTTTTCTTTTATTTGTTATATATTTATTTATTTATTTATTTATTTATTTATTTATTTATTTTTTTTTTTTGGAGCTGGGGATCGAACCCAGGGCCTTGTCCTTCCTAGGCAAGCGCTCTACCACTGAGCTAAATCCCCAACCCTTATTTATTTATTTTTATTAACTTGAGTATTTCTTATTTACATTTCTTTTTTTTTTTTTTGTTCAGCTCTGAACACCATTTTTTTTTATTTTTTTTTTTTATTATTTTGAGTATTTCTTATATACATTTCAAGTGTTATTCCCTTTCCCGGTTTCCGGACAAACATCACCCTCCACCCTCCCCTTCCTTGTGGGTGTTCCCCTCCCAAACCTCCCCCCATTGCCACCCTCCCCGAATAGTCTAGTTCACTGGGGGTTCAGTCTTAGCAGGACCCAGGGCTTCCCCTTCCACTGGTGCTCTTACTAGGATATTCATTGCTACCTATGGGGACAGAGTCCAGGGTAAGTCCATGTATAGTCTTTAGGTAGTGGCTTAGTCCCTGGAAGCTCTGGTTGCTTGACATTGTTGTACTTTTGGGGTCTCGAGCACCTTCAAGCTCTTCCAGTTCTTTCTCTGATTCCTTCAACGGGGGACCTATTCTCAGTTCAGTGGTTTGCTGCTGGCATTCGCCTCTGTATTTGCTGTATTCTGGCTGTGTCTCTCAGGAGCGATCTACATCCGGCTCCTGTCGGTCTGCACTTCTTTGCTTCATCCATCTTGTCTAATTGGGTGGCTGTATATGTATGGGCCACCTGTGGGGCAGGCTCTGAATGGGTGTTCCTTCAGTCTCTGTTTTAATCTTTGCCTCTCCCTTCCCTGCCAAGGGTATTCTTTTTCCTCATTTAAAGAAGGAGTGAAGCATTCACATTTTGATCATCCGTCTTGAGTTTCCTTTGTTCTAGGGATCTAGGGTAATTCAAGCATTTGGGCTAATAGCCACTTATCAATGAGTGCATACCATGTATGTCTTTCTGTGAGTGGGTTAGCTCACTCAGGATGATATTTTCCAGTTCCAACCATTTGCCTACGAATTTCATAAACTCGTTGTTTTTGATAGCTGAGTAATATTCCATTGTGTAGATGTACCACATTTTCTGTATCCATTCCTCTGTTGAAGGGCATCTGGGTTCTTTCCAGTTTCTGGCTATTATAAATAAGGCTGCGATGAACATAGTGGAGCACGTGTCTCTTTTATATGTTGAGGCATCTTTTGGGTATATGCCCAAGAGAGGTATGGCTGGATCCTCAGGCAGTTCAATGTCCAATTTTCTGAGGAACCTCCAGACTGATTTCCAGAATGGTTTTACCAGTCTGCAATCCCACCAACAATGGAGGAGTGTTCCTCTTTCTCCACATCCTCGCCAGCATCTGCTGTCACCTGAGTTTTTGATCTTAGCCATTCTCACTGGTGTGAGGTGAAATCTCAGGGTTGTTTTGATTTGCATTTCCCTTATGACTAAAGATGTTGAACATTTCTTTAGGTGTTTCTCAGCCATTCGGCATTCCTCAGCTGTGAATTCTTTGTTTAGCTCTGAACCCCATTTTTTAATAGGGTTATTTGTTTCCCTGCGGTCTAACTTCTTGAGTTCTTTGTATATTTTGGATATAAGGCCTCTATCTGTTATAGGATTGGTAAAGATCTTTTCCCAATCTGTTGGTTGTCGTTTTGTCCTAACCACAGTGTCCTTTGCCTTACAGAAGCTTTGCAGTTTTATGAGATCCCATTTGTCGATTCTTGATCTTAGAGCATAAGCCATTGGTGTTTTGTTCAGGAAATTTTTTCCAGTGCCCATGTGTTCGAGATGCTTCCCTAGTTTTTCTTCTATTAGTTTGAGTGTGTCTGGTTTGATGTGGAGGTCCTTGATCCACTTGGACTTAAGCTTTGTACAGGGTGATAAGCATGGATCGATCTGCATTCTTCTACATGTTGCCCTCCAGTTGAACCAGAACCATTTGCTGAAAATGCTATCTTTTTTCCATTGGATGGTTTTGGCTCCTTTGTCAAAAATCAAGTGCCCATAGGTGTGTGGGTTCATTTCTGGGTCTTCAATTCTATTCCATTGGTCTATCTGTCTGTCTCTGTACCAATACCATGCAGTTTTTATCACTATTGCTCTGTAATACTGCTTGAGTTCAGGGATAGTGATTCCCCCTGAAGTCCTCTTATTGTTGAGGATAGCTTTAGCTATCCTGGGTTTTTTGTTATTCCAGATGAATTTGCAAATTGTTCTGTCTAACTCTTTGAAGAATTGGATTGGTATTTTGATGGGGATTGCATTGAATCTGTAGATTGCTTTTGGTAAAATGGCCATTTTTACTATATTAATCCTGCCAATCCATGAGCATGGGAGATCTTTCCATCTTCTGAGGTCTTCTTCAATTTCTTTCCTCAGTGTCTTGAAGTTCTTATTGTACAGATCTTTTACTTGCTTGGTTAAAGTCACACCGAGGTACTTTATATTATTTGGGTCTATTATGAAGGGTGTCGTTTCCCTAATTTCTTTCTCGGCTTGTTTCTCTTTTGTATAGAGGAAGGCAACTGATTTATTTGAGTTAATTTTATACCCAGCCACATTGCTGAAGTTGTTTATCAGCTTTAGTAGTTCTCTGGTGGAACTTTTGGGATCACTTAAATATATTATCATGTCGTCTGCAAATAGTGATATTTTGACCTCTTCTTTTCCGATCTGTATCCCCTTGATCTCCTTTTGTTGTCTGATTGCTCTGGCTAGAACTTCAAGAACTATATTGAATAAGTAGGGAGAGAGTGGGCAGCCTTGTCTAGTCCCTGATTTTAGTGGGATTGCTTCAATTTCTCTCCATTTAGTTTAATGTTAGCAACAGGTTTGCTGTATATGGCTTTTACTATGTTTAGGTATGGGCCTTGAATACCTATTCTTTCCAGGACTTTTCTCATGAAGTGGTGTTGAATTTTGTCAAATGCTTTCTCAGCATCTAATGAAATGATCATGTGGTTCTGTTCTTTCAGTTTGTTTATATGATGGATCACGTTGATGGTTTTCCTTATATTAAACCATCCCTGCATGCCTGGGATGAAGCCTACTTGATCATGGTGGATGATTGTTTTGATGTGCTCTTGAATTCGGTTTGCCAGAATTTTATTGAGTATTTTTGCGTCGATATTCATAAGGGAAATTGGTCTGAAGTTCTCTTTCTTTGTTGGGTCTTTGTGTGGTTTAGGTATAAGAGTAATTGTGGCTTCATAGAAGGAATTCGGTAGGGCTCCATCTGTTTCAATTTTGTGGAATAGTTTGGATAATATTGGTATAAGGTCTTCTATGAAGGTTTGATAGAATTCTGCACTAAACCCATCTGGACCTGGGCTCTTTTTGGTTGGGAGACCTTTAATGACTGCTTCTATTTCCTTAGGAGTTATGGGGTTGTTTAACTGGTTTATCTGTTCCTGATTTAACTTCGATACCTGGTATCTGTCTAGGAAATTGTCCATTTCCTGAAGATTTTCAAGTTTTGTTGAATATAGGTTTTTATAGTAAGATCTGATGATTTTTTGAATTTCCTCTGAATCTGTAGTTATGTCTCCCTTTTCATTTCTGATTTTGTTAATTTGGATGCACTCTCTGTGTCCTCTCGTTAGTCTGGCTAAGGGTTTATCTATCTTGTTGATTTTCTCAAAGAACCAACTTTTGGTTCTGTTGATTCTTTCTATGGTCCTTTTTGTTTCTACTTGGTTGATTTCAGCTTTGAGTTTGATTATTTCCTGCCTTCTACTCCTCCTGGGTGTATTTGCTTCTTTTTGTTCTAGAGCTTTTAGGTGTGCTGTCAAGCTGCTGACATATGCTCTTTCCTGTTTCTTTCTGCAGGCACTCAGCGCTATGAGTTTTCCTCTTAGCACAGCTTTCATTGTGTCCCATAAGTTTGGGTATGTTGTACCTTCATTTTCATTAAATTCTAAAAAGTTTTTAATTTCTTTCTTTATTTCTTCCTTGACCAGGTTATCATTGAGTAGAGCATTGTTCAATTTCCACGTATATGTGGGCATTCTTCCCTTATTGTTATTGAAGACCAGTTTTAGGCCGTGGTGGTCCGATAGCACGCATGGGATTATTTCTATCTTTCTGTACCTGTTGAAGCCCGTTTTTTGACCAATTATATGGTCAATTTTGGAGAAAGTACCATGAGGAGCTGAGAAGAAGGTATATCCTTTTGCTTTAGGATAGAATGTTCTATAAATATCCGTTAAGTCCATTTGGCTCATGACTTCTCTTAGTCTGTCTACATCTCTGTTTAATTTCTGTTTCCATGATCTGTCCATTGATGAGAGTGGGGTGTTGAAATCTCCCACTATTATTTTGTGAGGTGCAATGTGTGTTTTGAGCTTTAGTAAGGTTTCTTTTACATATGTAGGTGCCCTTGTATTTGGGGCATAGATATTTAGGATTGAGAGTTCATCTTGGTGGATTTTTCCTTTGATGAATATGAAGTGTCCTTCCTTATCTTTTTTGATGACTTTTAGTTGAAAATTGATTTTATTTGATATTAGAATGGCTACTCCAGCTTGCTTCTTCTGACCATTTGCTTGGAAAATTGTTTTCCAGCCTTTCACTCTGAGGTAATGTCTGTCTTTGTCTCTGAGGTGTGTTTCCTGTAGGCAGCAGAATGCAGGGTCCTCGTTGCGTATCCAGTTTGTTAATCTATGTCTTTTTATTGGGGAGTTGAGGCCATTGATATTGAGAGATATTAAGGAATAGTGATTATTGCTTCCCGTTATATTCATATTTGGAAGTGAGGTTATGTTTGTGTGCTTTCATTCTCTTTGTTTTGTTGCCAAGATGATTAGTTTCTTGCTTCTAGGGTATAGCTTGCCTCCTTATGTTGGGCTTTACCCTTTATTATCCTTTGTAGTGCTGGACTTGTAGAAAGATATTGTGTAAATTTGGTTTTGTCATGGAATATCTTGGTTTCTCCATCTATGTTAATTGAGAGTTTTGCAGGATACAGTAACCTGGGCTGGCATTTGTGTTCTCTTAGGGTCTGTATGACATCTGTCCAGGATCTTCTGGCCTTCATAGTTTCTGGCGAAAAGTCTGGTGTGATTCTGATAGGTCTGCCTTTATATGTTACTTGACCTTTTTCCCTTACTGCTTTTAATATTCTTTCTTTATTTTGTGCGTTTGGTGTTTTGACAATTATGTGACGGGAGGTGTTTCTTTTCTGGTCCAATCTATTTGGAGTTCTGTAGGCTTCTTGTATGCCTATGGGTATCTCTTTTTTTAGGTTAGGGAAGTTTTCTTCTATGATTTTGTTGAAGATATTTACTGGTCCTTTGAGCTGGGAGTCTTCACTCTCTTCTATACCTATTATCCTTAGGTTTGATCTTCTCATTGAGTCCTGGATTTCCTGTATGTTTTGGACCAGTAGCTTTTTCCGCTTTACATTATCTTTGACAGTTGAGTCAATGATTTCTATGGAATCTTCTGCTCCCGAGATTCTCTCTTCCATCTCTTGAATTCTGTTGGTGAAGCTTGTATCTACAGCTCCTTGTCTTTTCTTTTGATTTTCTATGTCCAGGGTTGTTTCCATGTGTTCTTTCTTGATTGCTTCTATTTCCATTTTTAATTCCTTCAACTGTTTGATTGTGTTTTCCTGGAATTCTTTCAGGGATTTTTGCGATTCCTCTCTGTAGGCTTCTACTTGTTCTCTAAGGGAGTTCTTTATGTCTTTCTTGAAGTCCTCCAGCATCATGATCAAATATGATTTTGAAACTAGGTCTTGCTTTTCTGGTGTGTTTGGATATTCCGTGTTTGCTTTGGTGGGAGAATTGGGCTCCGATGATGCCATGTAGTCTTGGTTTCTGTTGCTTGGGTTCCTGCGCTTGCCTCTCGCCATCAGATTATCTCTAGTGTTACTTTGTTCTGCTATTTCTGACAGTGGCTAGACTGTCCTATAACCTGTGTGTCAGGAGTGCTGTAGACCTGTTTTCCTGTTTTCTTTCAGCCAGTTATGGGGACAGAGTGTTCTGCTTTCGGGCGTGTAGTTTTTCCTCTCTACAGGTCTTCAGCTGTTCCTGTGGGCCTGTGTCTTGAGTTCACCAGGCAGGTTTCTTGCAGGGGAAAAGTTGGTCCTACCTGTGGTTCCAAGGCTCAAGTTTGCTCGTGGGGTACTGCCCAAGTCCTCTCCGCTGTGGCAGCAACCGGGAAAATCTGCGCCGCTCCTTCCGGGAGCCTCCGTGCACCACGGTTTCAGATGACGTTTGGTGTTTTCCTCTGGCGCCTGGATGTGCACAGAGTGCAGTCTCTTCTGGTTTCCCAGGCGTGTCCGCCTCTCTGAAGGTTCAGCTCTCCCTCCCACGGGATTTGGGTGCAGAGAACTGTTTATCCCTTCTGTTTCCTTCAGGTTCCGGCAGTGTCTCAGGCGCAGGGGTCCTGCCGCTCCCGGGCCCTCCCCTACGGGAACCCAGAGGCCTTATACAGTTGCCTCTTGGGCCAGGGATGTGGGCAGGGGTGGGCAGTGTTGGTGGTCTCCTCCGCTCTGCAGCCTCAGGAGTGCCCACCTGATCAGGCGGTGAGGTCTCTCTCCCACGGGGTTTGGGAGCAGGGAGCTGCTGCGGTCCGGGATCCGCCGGTGTGGGACTTCCGGTAAACACAGGAAGTGCCCGGCCTTAGAGGAATTTTGCCTCTGTGTGTCCTGAGTTCACCAGGCAGGTTTCTTGCAGGGGAAACGTTGGTCCTACCTGCAGTTCCAAGGCTCAAGTTTGCTCGTGGGGTACTGCCTAAGTCCTCTCCGCTGTGGCAGCAACCGGGAAGATCTGCGCCGCTCTTTCCAGGAGCCTCCGTGCACCAGGGTTCCAGATGGCGTTCGGTGTTTTCCTCTGGCGCCTGGATGTGCACAGAGTGCAGTCTCTTCTGGTTTCCCAGGCGTGTCCGCCTCTCTGAAGGTTCAGCTCTCCCTCCCACGGGATTTGGGTGCAGAGAACTGTTTATCCGGTCTGTTTCCTTCAGGTTCCGGCAGTGTCTCAGGCGCAGGGGTCCTGCCGCTCCCGGGCCCTCCCCTACGGGAACCCAGAGGCCTTATACAGTTGCCTCTTGGGCCAGGGATGTGGGCAGGGGTGGGCAGTGTTGGTGGTCTCCTCCGCTCTGCAGCCTCAGGAGTGCCCCCCTGATCAGGCGGTGAGGTCTCTCTCCCACGGGGTTTGGGAGCAGAGAGCTGCTGCGGTCCGGGATCCGCCGGTGTGGGCTCTTATTTACATTTCGAGTGTTATTACCTTTCCCGGTTTCCGGGCAAACATCCCCCTAATCCCTCCCCCTCCCCTTCTTTATGGGTGTTCCCCTCCCGATCCTCCCTCCATTGCCGCCCTCCCCCCAACAATCTAGTTCACTGGGGGTTAAGTCTTAGCAGGACCCAGGGCTTCCCCTTCCTCTGGTGCTCTTACTAGGATATTCATTGCTACCTATGAGGTCAGAGTCCAGGGTCAGTCCATGTACAGTCTTTAGGTAGTGGCTTAGTCCCTGGAAGCTCTGGTTGCTTGGCATTGTTGTACATATGGGGTCTCGAGCCCCTTCAAGCTCTTCCAGTTCTTTCTCTGATTCCTTCAACGGGGGTCCTATTCTCAGTTCAGTGGTTTGCTGCTGCCATTCGCCTCTGTATTTGCTGTATTCTGGTTGTGTCTCTCAGGAGCGATCTACATCCAGCTCCTGTCGGCCTGCACTCCTTTGCTTCATCCATCTTGTCTAATTGGATTGCTGTGTATGTGTGGGCCACATGTGGGGCAGGCTCTGAATGGGTGTTCCTTCTGTGTATGTTATAATCTTTGCCTCTATATTCCCTGACATGGGTATTCTTGCTCCCCTTTTAAAGAAGGATTGAAGCATTCCCATTTTGATCATCCGTCTTGGGTTTCATTTGTTCTAGGCATCTAGGGTAATTCAAGCATTTGGGCTAGTAGCCATTTATCAATGAGTGCATACCATGTGTGTTTTTCTGTGATTAGGTTACCTCACTCAGGATGATATTTTCCAGTTCCCTTCATTTGCCTATGAATTTCATAAAGTCATTGTTTTTGATAGCTGAGTAATATTCCATTGTGTAGATGTACCACATTTTCTGTATCCATTCCTCTGCTGAAGGGCATCTGGGTTCTTTCCAGCTTCTGGCTATTACAAATAAGGCTGCTATGAACATAGTGGAGCACGTGGCTTTTTTATATGTTGGGGCATCTTTTGGGTATATGCCCAAGAGAGGTATAGCTGGATCCTCAGGCAGTTCAATGTCCAATTTTCTGAGGAACCTCCAGACTGATTTCCAGATTGGTTGTACCAGTCTGCAATCCACCAACAATGGAGGAGTGTTCCTCTTTCTCCACATCCTCGCCAGCATTTAGTGTCACCTCTGTTTTTGATCTTAGCCATTCTCACTGGAGTGAGGTGAAATCTCAGGGTTGTTTGGATTTGCATTTTCCTTATGACTAAAGATGTTGAACATTTCTTTAGGTGTTTCTCAGCCATTCGGCATTCCTCAGCTGTGAATTCTTTGTTTAGCTCTGAACCCCATTTTTAAAAGGGTTATTTGTCTCCCTGTGGTCTAACTTCTTGAGTTCTTTGTATATTTTGGATATAAGCCCTCTATCTGTTATAGGATTCATAAAGATCTCTTCCCAATCTGTTGGTTGCCGTTTTGTCCTAACCACAGTGTCCTTTGCCTTACACAAGCTTTGCAGTTTTATGAGATCCCATTTGTCGATTCTTGATCTTAGAGCATAAGCCATTGGTGTTTTGTTCAGGAAATTTTTTTCCATTTCCCATGTGTTCCAGACGCTTCCCTAGTTTTTCTTCTATTAGTTTGAGTGTGTCTGGTTTGATGTGGAGGTCCCTGATCCACTTGGATTTAAGCTTTGTACAGGGTGATAAGCATGGATCGATCTGCATTCTTCTACATGATGACCTCCAGTTGAACCAGCACCATTTGCTGAAAATGCTATCTTTTTTCCATTTGATGATTTTGGCTCCTTTGTCAAAAATCAAGTGCCCATAGGTGTGTGGGTTCATTTCTGGGTCTTCAATTCTGTTCCATTGGTCTATGTGTCTGTCTCTGTACCAATACCATGCAGTTTTTATCACTATTGCTCTGTAATACTGCTTGAGTTCAGGGATAGTGATTCCCCCTGAAGTCCTTTTATTGTTGAGGATAGTTTTAGCTATCCTGTTTTTTTTTAAAATAGAGAATAATTTTATTATGGATAAGAAAGAAAAATGTTCAGAGGCACATGGAAAATTTCAGAATATAGAAAACAGAAACAGGCTTGACCAAGTCTGGGAAAAGACAAGGAAGACTATCAGAAGAGAGAATGGAGATAGCTTGGTCACGGAAAAGGACTCACAAAGAGAAGAAGGGGGTTCTAGCACATGTTAGGAGTTAGTATAATGAAGAAGGGGATGAGGATGTTGGAAAAGGTCTGTAACCTAGATGTGGGTTTTTAAATTTATACCAAGTATGATTACCCCCTTCAAGAATAAAGAAGGTCAGAATGGAAATTGATATCCTTATATGAACAAGTCAATGGAGAGCCTTATGTCCCTTTTGCCACAGTAAGGGGAAATGTCTACCTTTGCTAGACAAGACCAATTTCACAATTTTTTTTAATGAATTCTTGTATTTTTTCATTTTTCCTTTTGTTGTTCTTGTTGTTGTTTTGTTTGTAACTATCAGGAATCTTTCTTTCTTGTATCTTGAGCTGGACCAAGCCTGACAATTCTGAGACTCTCCCAGAGACCTAACTGGTTTAAATCAAGTAACCTGATTATTTTCAGCACATCTACAATGTTAGCTCACAAAGGTTTAGTTATAGCATTTTCTCAGAGTATCATATCTGATATGTGACATAATGTATATGTACATTAGGATTTATCAAAGTTTCAAAAAAATCAGTTATAAAGTAGCAATGCAATAATTTTATTGGAGGGTATTACTACAAGTTTAGGAACTGCATTCAAGTGCTGTAGCATTTAGAGTTTGAGAACCATTGCTCTATATCCTACCAACTACACTTCTTCAAACTATTCCCATGATACTTCTGAAAAGGGTCCCACTTCTGAAAAGATCCTACTTCTTCAATACATTCCCAGTAGTTCCCTTCATCCATGACATAGTTTCTGTTACATTTTAAAGCTGTCTATAGCTCAACAGAATCATGCTTGGAAAACTGAGTCTGCATTTTAACACCGTTCACCCTTTGAAATCCAGTATGAACATTGTTTTTTAACTTATCCACTGAACACTTGTTCTCTAGGTGGAGCTCTGCATCAGGAGAATTGTTTTTTTTTGAATATGGACACGACTAAGGAGGAAGATGTAGGACAAGAAAATCGAACCGTGGTTTACCAAGGTGCTGTGGTTATCCAAAGAGGGTGGAAAAGAAAGAAACGTTATCTGACCTTGTTCGATGACATTTTGGTGGTATCCAGTAAACTATAAGTATACGCATCATGCTTTCCTTACTATAAGAGGCTACTCAGTGGAAAGCCCTTAAGGTACAAAACTGTTTATAAATTCCTTTATTTTTGAGATTATAATTACTTTACATTCTCCTTCTTTTTCCTCGTCCATGTCCTTCCACATCCTTCCATATACCCCTCCTTGTTCTCTTTTAAAATCATGGCTTTCTGGTTTTATTTTTTGTTACTCATTCTTACACATTATTTTATATGTAAGCTAACATAAGATACACATATATAATAGATATGCATGGATACATATATATGTACAGCTTCTAAGTACTTAAATATAACCTACTCAGTCAGTATAATATTGCTTGTATTTGTTTTTTCAGGAATGTGTATTTGGTATTAGATAGGCAATCTAATTGACAATCCTAGGGGAGATTTCTCTTACTCTCAAGTTTCCTTAGTGGCATATACTTCTTTGAGTAGGGTTGACGCTTACTGGACTACTCCTATATATTTCTCAATTTGTTTTGACACATTCTTTGGGCACATTTAAAAAATTAATTAAAGTACTACTCTGCTGTTTGAGTCTGGTGAAAGATTAGTGACATGCTACCAAGGAGACAGTTATGCAGGCATGTGCCCACATTTCTAGCATTTTTTAAAAACTAACTTAGGAGTATTACAACTGGTAATGAGAGCCCTGTGAACTATATAGTGACACATTTCTCTAAATAAAATATTAAACTCCTGATAAGCAGGAGCCTTCTTGCTTGGTGTTTACAAATAGATTACAGAAGCAAGATTTTTGGTCGTAAGGGGCTACACATGTAAGCCTCCTGACCTCATAGCTTCCAGATTAGCATGAAGAGACAGGAAGCAGCTTCTATCTCTCCACTATCAAGGGAAACTGCTGGCACTAAGTCTTGCTTGGTGATTCTGCAGACACTACAGAAAACTGTTGTGATTGAATGAAACGGTTTACTTGGTTATATTAGAATTTATGGCCATAGAGATGTTTTCTGGGAGCACATCATATATAATCTCCACTACTTATGATCACAGCCTTCTAGAATATGTGATGCTGGTATTGATACTATCAAGTAAATATCTTAAGTGGTGTTCTCATAAGTACATAAATTTATCAGACAAACATCAGTAAAATAGTCTATTCCGTTTTGGGGGTGGCAGGGGTTAAATTTTCTGATCATCAGTGAATTATTTTCCAGAAGATCCATTTCACAGATTGTGAGAAAAATAAAATATTCAGGTGAGAGTTCTTCTATACATTATAAATATACCAACTGGGTACGTTTTTCTGGCAACCCTGATCAGTCATGTAAGCTCCTTCACAGAAAATGGTAATTATTGTCTGAGGCAGGCTGAATATAAAAGAATGGACTGGGTGTCTGTCAATCTGTCCATCTTTCTTGTTTTTTTTTTTTTTTTGGTACAGAGCTCCCTTTCTTTCCACAGTGGGAAATCTTCACATTTTATTTTAAAAGATAGTAATCAACTCATCAGAAATGTAAAAAGAAATAAACTGATCATTTGCCATATAAGTGTAGTTGATGGAAGGAAGTAAACTTAACTTTGTGTTGAGAATAAAGGAAACAGAAATGGTTGGTTTCTTAAAGGCAGTACATATGGTCCCTTCTGTCATGTTGCAATTGTAATTAAAACTATTTTTAGATTCTCATTCACATTATGGAAAGAAGTTTATCAAGTTTATAAGAAGTGATTATTGTTATTTCCATTTTCAAGGAAGATTATCTCTTATCAGACATTGGAATTAGAGGTTTCAGGTTCAAGCATTTCTTGGGAATTTTGAGAGATATGTGTGTGTGTTTGTGTGTGTGTGTGTGTGTATGTTTAAATGGTGAATATAAAATGTAAATATAAACATCTCATTATTGAGACGTGTGTATGTATATCTTGAAGTACATGTTGCATGATGGCTTGTATTTTAACTATAGTATGTTACATTAGATTATCTGAGGAATCTTTCTTTGTAGTTCAATTAGTCTTCCCATGTTTTGAATATTAAAGGTTTATATAAAGGATTTTTGAACCACGATTTATTCTTGTGATATTCTGTCCCCTGAATTTGAGAGGGAGTCATTATCCTCAGTTATCTAGCCACATATTAGTTCACGAGTATCTGAAGGAAAGTTCAATACCTAAGTTTACACAGCAAATGCACCATCCATCACTAAAAAAATACAAAAAAAATCATGAGTGTGGGGAGATCTGTCAGGAGATAGAATGGAAGGAGGAAGTGACAAAAATAATCATCAAATGCATTGTATTTTAATGTAGAATTCTCGAAGAGCAAATTACTCAGAAAAAGAATGACAAAAGGAGAAAATTTATGCTTCAAAGATTATTGTTTCTTAAAAACACTTCTAATAATACCAGAATGCTTGATAGGAAGACATTATTCTAATTATTTGGCTAAATTAAAGGAAAAAAGGATCGCCTTTTTGGTTACTTGTGTGATATATAATTTGCGGGTTTTCTACAGGAGCTACTGGAATGAGGTTATTGAATATTTTAGTACAGGGAGGTAGACAACAGAAAATTTTACTAAGTCAAACAATATTTTTGTTTATATTCTGGAAAGATTTTTCCATGTAATGAATTAAAATAAAAAATCTTGAAATAATTTCCTTTGTGTATTATGGGAAAAAAACAAAGCAAAATAGTTACTCCTTAACTAAATCCAGGTAAGAAATATTGATACAGGTGGCTTTCTGTAAGTGCCGCTGTGCTTAGTTTTAGCAATGGATGTGTCTTTTTTTGCTCTGGGGCAGGAAGAACTTGGTTTTACCACAACACCAACTACAATGCAAATTAAACTAACAGATATTTGATTATCTTTATAGAAATAAGAAATTTAAGATAAAACATGTCATTTTACCACAACACAAACTACAATGCAAATTAAACTAACAGATATTTGATTCTCTTTATAGAAATAAGAAATTTAAGATAAAACATGTCATTCCATTGGCTTACCTGTGGATTGGTGATGAAGTGGATGCATTCAGGTCAGACAACATTGTTGCTTCCAAGTCCATTTACCTATACTGGCCGATGGGACATATTGTTGCCACCTTTTGGTAAGACCTAGAGTTCAGACCTGTGATCACAAGATGATAACTTCAGAAATTGTGGGTCAAATTAATAGAGTGTAATTCACTTCCCAGTGAATGAGTATATTCATTCTAATATTCTCCAATTAGAAAACAATAATCAGGCTCTGGCTATTGGTGATCATTGAAGAGTGTGTATCTATCTAGTAACTCCTTTCACCAAATACTTTCATTACCCAACATGTTTGCAAAAATAGAGTCAATTTTAGTCTGATTGTATACAGGATGCCAACTCAACTTTCCCCCTTATATGATGATCCTAGATTTTCTATACTTTTCATTATATCCATTTCCACATGTAGGTAGGTGCTTTATGGTTTTTTGTTTTGTTTTTGTTTTTTGTTTTGTTGTTTGTTTGGGTTTTTCTGTTCTCCTTATATCTTTATTTGTTCAGGTTAGAGATTGCAGTTTAATTTCTGCTTGTCATTTCCTTAAGATCTACAAATTCTGCTCCCATATTTGTCCAGAATCTATCACCGTCTCCCACCAGGAAAGAGAGCATTCTTCTTCAAAAGAAGGGAGGGCAAGGACAGGCAGTTCCCCAGAAAGCAAGAGCTGGTAACTCCCCACAAGGGAGAGGGCATGAGGACTAGCTTGACGGTTCTACTCCAAGTAAAACCCAGATAAACAATGGCAAAGGCAGGATGCTGGGGTATTCTCAAGTTGTCCCCACTTCCTCTTTAGCATTCTAGGGTTTGGAAACCTGCAGGATATACAGAACCAGTACAGCACTGAACAGAATCTGATGGCAGCATGAAGAAGCCAAGAAAGGCGCTGCATGGCAGTCCTCAGGCCTCCTTGACTCCGACACAACAGGTTCTGTGTCCAGGTGTGCCTCCATGATCACACAGGTTATGCAGAAGGTTGCTAAGCATCGAAAGGAGAGTCATTTAGGTCACTGGACTGCAGAACAAGGTTCCCAAGAACAATATGACTAAAATACAAGGACCTGTAGTGCTCAAGCAGGTCCTAAGGGGCGGACCCCAAGGTCTGCAAGCTGTCTTGGACATCAGTGCTATCTTTGCCATCACTGCCACTGTCATCTCCAACCAGGTTCTCCTGCTGATAGGCCTCTTCGGAACCAGGAAGTGTGCTACCCTGATTCTCCTTGGAACCGAAAACCACATACCTGCCTTTCTCCAGCACCAGCTGCCATCCGTGAGAGATCTCGCTTCAGAGCATACGCATCTTCGCCATCTGCATAGTACTTGGGCTCCACCTCACTAACCTGCAAGTTCAGGGTGTTGGAACAGAGGTGCAAGGCTGCTCGGTTGCTCTTCCTGGCATGCAGGGAGACATACTTTGCACTGAAATTCTCTATCATGGCCTGGGAGGCCTGGTCCATTAGCTTCTTGGCCAGGCCTAAGCTTAGGTGGCAGCGCTTCACAGCCAGTGGGGTGATGTGTCCATGAGGGACGTTATCAGGATCCTCTTCCATTTTGGCCAGAACATAACCCACAATCTTCCCAACCTCATCCTCAGCAATGTAGGAGAGCTGGGCCACGAGAGGCCATGATAATAGTATTTCATGTGATTGTTCTCGGGCAGGCAGAGGAGGTTGCACTGTTGTATGTTTATCAGGTCATAAGGCCGAGCCCAGCAGATGCTCATATTGGCGGCAGAAAAGCCTATCAGACTCGGGAAAATCAGAGAGGATGCCACAGAGCACAAGCGACACCAGCACCATTTGCTTTAAGACACCTGGGTTATCCAAACGGAACTCATACAAGATGAGGAAGATTTCTCACTATCTTCCATTTCGTTTCGGCGATGCTGTACAGAACTTTGTATATCTTCATGCAAGTGGGGTCCTAGTCGTGTCCGAAGTAAATGACGACCACGCAGTCCTCGTCTGAAAGGATTGGCTGGTCTAACTGCCAGCCATTGTGTAGATGCAGAAGCATGTACAACATCTTGAACGCGCTTGCGAAGCATGACCTCGCGAGCTATCTCTAACCTCGTGTGAGCCCACAGGGCCGGACCAACGGACCCTCCACCCAGCATCAGCGTGCTTTATGTTTTGATCTGTGATGTTCAAGACTCCACAAGATCCATGGGGCAGGACAGAGGTGCATTGTCCTAGAAGAATGTGGACAGGACAAGATCTTATTTATCCTAGACATTCTTCTTCCCAAAATGATCTGATTTTTATCTGTGTCTTAAAAGTACAAAGATCTATCTCTTCCCAATAATATTGTGTAGCATAATTAAATTTGAAAAATACTTTATATACTCGCACATTTTCTTAAAAATTAGTATTTAGTTGAATGATGAAAAGTTACTCATGCAATACCCAATTATTTGAATGTCTCTGTAGCAGAATATCACTGATTTTTATAATCAATTAAAAAGGACTGGTGTCATTACACCATCAGAGTCAGGTATAATTTTCAGAGTTCAGGAAAATTTCAAATTTGCATTCTAATCGTTCATAAGAAGATGTGCTCATGGCATATAGATATTATATTGAGTTTAGTTGATGGAATCACAGGGATTGTGTGGCATGTGCCTTCTTCTCTAATCAAACATACACCAAAATTCAAATTTTTTTCCACATGAAAAGTTCATGCATACCCCAAATTTGAGCTCTTTTCATTCTTCTATCCAAATTCTTAGTGTCATCACACAGTTGACTCAAATAACACAAACACAAGTTTTATGAGCATTCTAGGCTCTGTGACTTTGCTCTTTACAAGGAAAAGCATTTGTCATAGACTCTGACAAAAGAGAAAATCACCTTTTGTTCTCTTAATGTTTTCTATTCCTCTGGTCAAATCTCAAAAGATTGTTATTTAATGCTTATGGTTTCTCTCTTATCAAATATGAGAAATATTATATTTAGGGATGGTAAAGTGTCACATGACAGCATGGCAGTACAAAAATTAGGTCATTTAGAGGTAGAATCATGTAGAGGCTGCCAAATATACCTATACCATAATTGATGGCCACAGACGTAAGATATTTTTATGCATAATAACCTTAAAAATCTTACCATTTATCATGACTCTAATAGTTTTCAATTTCACAGTTCCATGGAACAGACCATTTGGTGGTATTCCTTTCTACAAAGGTATTTTACTTTTGTTAATATTTTAATTCCTTGGTGATATAGGAATGGTAGTATGTGCTTCGATATATATATACATATATACATATATATATATATATATGTATATATATATTTGATATTCTGTCTCGAAATCAGTTGTTAATTAGATGGTCAATGGAAAATTCTTTGCATTCTCCTGTCCATTCCTTATTTTATTTAATTTGGTGGAAGTTCTGCATTTATTATTTCCTCTTTGTATTAGAGTAAACAGTACTCTCAAGTCTTATTTTAAGTTCCACTAAGTAGATGTCACTCTATCATACACTCCAACCATCTGCTGCTTCCTCCTTTGAGGTCAAGCAAATTTCTATCCTTCTGTCTGTTTCAGGCACATCATTTTGAGGACTGGCTATACTACTTAGGTCAATGTGTTATTACCTGACTATATCTGTTTCTGAAACATTTTTGAGTATTCACCAGTCAAATAATGAATATTGCTGAACTTATTTTCTTATATTGAAAGCTAAGATGATCCTGAAAAAATATTAACAGCGATTAGCTTGAAATAAGTTCCTAATTAATCTTGCTGTATTGTATATTTTTGTTGCATTTCACAGATCCATTCGTGAAGCCAAGAAACCCAACAAAATGGAACTTCCCGTGCGGATATTCACTGAGGATATTGCATGCTGTGACACTGTATGTGAATACAAAACCAAAATAATATTCCATGTTCATGACTAGGAGAGAGACAGTTTGTAAAGTAATGGAAGATGAAGACATAAGAAGAGCATGGATGGGGAGAACGGGACAGAGGGAGAGAGGGACAGAGGGACAGAGAGACCGAGGGAGAGAATTTAGACAGTATTGTGTGGAACTAATTAAATTATTTTACATTAAATTATATTACATTATATCTGTAGTCAATGCAGACATAGGACTCTCATATGTGATGTGTAGAGAGCAACATGAAACAAGACTGATTCACGTACTAGAGATCCAAAAAGAGGAAATATTTTTTGTTATATCACTGAAAATTGAGCCAAATATTTCCAACAGCATATATTTCCAAGTGAAGTATTATTAGTAGAATTAAACTGCCCCTTCCTGAGTCCTTATTGCTTATATATAGATTTGTGTGTTGTTTCCACTATTCTTATTCATTTTAAAATATTTATGTCTAATAAACAATTTTTATTATATAATATTATCATAAAGCATTACATTTTCTCTCCATACCTAAGTTTTCAATGATATATTAGCTCTTTATCTCCATTCTGTGCTCTTTCTCTAAGTCTCTTACTATGCATCCTTATACCTTCCTCTGAGTACCAGCTACAAAGTTATGGCTTTCATCCTCATGTTTATTTGAATAATCTAGTCATGAGGGTATCTTTGTATGTGTCTTCTGTTCAGAAATTACCTTTATAAATTTAAAAGTGGTATGTGTGTGTGTGTGTGTGTGTGTGTGTGTGTGTATGTGTGCATGTTCATCTTTGTGTATGGTGTTTAGGATAAAACTCACAACCTCACAATACTGTACAGTAGTTCTATCATTGAGGTAAACATAAATATCTATTGAATAATTGTCTATTTTTCTCAGGCTTATATTATTGTCCACTTTCCAGTATTGGGTTTAGTGCAGATCAAAAATGTAACTACTATGTAACATGTAGAGCATTGAAGACATTTCCTGCTGTAAAGCAGAATAGACTGTGACTCAGGGATCACCACCTCTCTGCCTTTCATAAATACTAATGGGTACAAAATGGACCTAGAGTCAGTGTTCTAACATGTCACTGTGGACACTGCACTAGACTTACAAAGGGGAATATAATGAAGATATTTTAGATCACCAAGCAATTTCTTACTCATACCAGGTCCACATTACACAAAACAGTAACTAAAAATAGTACAAAATAGATTTTATACTATTATATATCTATATAATTGATATGTAAAAAATATATAAATTTTTTATTAGTTTTCTTTGATTTTTTTGCTTATACTTTAGCCTTTTATCATTTGAAAATTCTTTGAATCATCAATGTATTTCATTACAATTAAGATAAACCTGTAAAGTTTTTCTATGGATATATTAGGAAAATGTTTTAATCCTATTTTTATATTAGGATTTTTCCGCCTAAATTTTTTTCCTTTACTCTTAAGATTGAATGTAGATCTCTCAGACACTGCTTATATTTTAAAATAGATAGATGCAGATGATTTTAGAATTATCTTTATTTGATAATTTCATGTAAGTATAGAAATGCCAAATCACCTGAACAATCACAAGATATCCCCAAACCTTTCCCTGTATTCATGTTCTTTCCTTTTCTTGACTTTAATAATTAACAATGTATAAAATATTGACTTTTGGTCTTAGCATTGTATAGAAAACAACTGCACTGTCCTCATGAGTCAATGCTTATGCCATGGCTGGGGGACAGCATTTTACTACATGCCTCCATGATTTTAGTAATCTGTTTTAAAATTCATACCTTGGTAGTAATAGTATCACCTCACTGTTGCACATTTAGTCTATTAATATGTAATTTCAATATTTACAGTTATTATTTCTATCTGAAGATATAGGCAAATATATTTACATTAAAAGGTTTTTGTCTTTGAACAATTAAAACATTTTATTCCTCATAGAAGGAGCATGTGAACTATTCTAAGGTTGATCTTCTCTCTTAAGAATTGTTTACATTTCTGTGGTTCATCATGAGTCAAGAAATATTTTAGCATATATAATAAAACTACTAGTTCTATTTTAGTTTTCATGCATTAAAAATGTTATTTGTAGAAATATTTTATTTAAAAAGTCTCTTTGTCTTGAAATCTGTATTACAAACAAAATCACCATCAGAAAGAGATGTACACATCTCTGCAGATATTAATTAGACATTAATATGTTTCTATTGCTCTGAAAACAAAATATTTTAAAATAATGTGAATTAAAGTCCCATGTGAATTATTACTCTATCTCATGTGCGGAATTCTTTATAATAAAACTTTGTTGTCTTAAAATTATGCCAATGTTTTCAGACATTCATCAAAATATCATAAGCTTTACTTTTCTTTAAATGTTCTATGCTTACCGTGTGTGTGTGTGTGTGTGTGTGTGTGTGTGTGTGTGTGTGTGTTCCTATGAGTATGTGGTTTATGAATATATGTACATATTTCAATGTGCCATATTGGTGTAAGAAGGAAACTTGCAGGTGATTATTTCCTTCTGGGACGTATGGTTTCTGATCCCTGATCTATATTTTCACCCATAGGTGATTAATTTTACATTCTGAACAAAACCTTAAATTTGTTCCTTTCTTGTTACATTCCAACCACAAGATCACAGCTGGTTTTTTTCATATTCTAAGATGCTTTTGCATAATTGTTAGCCTCTGCATAAAAAGATACAAAGTCAGTTAGTGTAAGTTGTCCTTTTTATAAAATTCTACTAAGCTGACATGTAACATTGGGGTCTTGGATAAATCATCAGAAGCACTCAAACATATGCACAAACACACACACACACATACACACACATAGGCACACACACATGCAAACGCACCACAGACACAGACACACTCACTCATATTACTTTCAAAGTAATAGATTATGCATAGCAGTTGATTAATAAAAAGTAAAAATTAAAAAATAATGAATGAACTCTTTGTAAAAGAGATGGCTTGTGAAGTGGTTTTCTTAGGTTTGGGTTCAAGGTTGTTATGGATAGGGAGAGAGCACATGTGCTGTGTTTCTTGTTTCTCATTTAAGGGACTGTTTCTTAGATACTTACAATCCTCATCAAAGATAACTGATAATATAGATACTAACTTCATGAAAATATACTTATCTGCTCACTGTCTGGTTATTTATTAGATTTCTAGTACATCAGTGGTTTCTTGTCCGATTACTATGCTTTGATTTCATGCTATATTCTTGCTGCTGTCTTCCTAGGTCTCTGGAGCAGATTCTAAATGTGAGAGGCAGTAGAGAGCTAATACTACAAGTACCTTGTTTTTTCCTGGGAGTGTTAAGAAATGGCGTCTTGTTTCTAAAATATTCATTTTGGATCCCTAGATCTATCACCATAAAAGAATTCAACACTCTAGATCTGTATGCCATCTAAGTATTTACAAACCCTGATATGATAAGAGTGCTCACTAATTTTAATTTTTATAAAAATAATTGTGCTGCTTCCCAACCTCATTTTCCTAGAACTGTGCATATGAAGCACATGGGAGTAAGGCTGTAATGATGGAAGTCCAGATGGAGAGGAAGCAAACGTCTCTGCTCTCTTTTTAAGTGTCCTCCCTGACTACGTTCTGCCATAATGAAAGAGAAATCAGGATGCTGAGCTCTAGCACCCATGGCTTCTCAGTCACCCTTTATCATACACAACCTGTTACAGTTATGTTTGATTTTTCAGTACCCAAGAACTAAATTCTAAGATAAATATGTTAGACTTAGTGACTTCCAGACTTAGCCTATGGGAAGAAAATGAGTTATACATTAGAGGAGTTGTTATAGATTATAAATTGTAAATAATGAGTAGATCATATTAATTTTGTATTCATCAGCTTTCAGGTTATTTTATAGCATTTTTCTCTCTGTGCATTCTATAGCCTCTGTATGTAACAGCAAAAAACTTTGATGTGGTGAATGACATAATCAGCAAGTTACTACCAATGATAAGAAAGCATGTAAGTTACTTTCAATCTATTTTGAGTTAAAATTAAATTTTGCTTTTGAGATTCACATATGTGGAAATGTGTAAATACAGATGAAATTTGATCATGATACATTTACAAATCATATTTTACAAATGCCTCCTTTTTAATCAGAAGTTATTGAAGACATAGTAATAGTCCTTTGAGTGACATTTTTTCTTGAATTCATGTCTAGTTTTATATGAAATGAAAGTCAGAGCCCAATGGTTTGAGCTGTATGTGTAGTTTCACTATATAATACATATCCACTGTAATAAATTGTGATTAATTTGTCATATGCTCACACCTAATTTAAAGGGTGCCAATGTTAGAGGGAATATTTTCTTTCTTTCTTTCTTTTTTTAATTAGACTATACTGCCTATTTGGTATGTAATTCTGTAGTCTTCCCCATTTCTTCTTGTATTTATTTCTCTTGTGTGAATGTGTAAGTGTACATGTTCCAGTGTATTTATTTTTAACTTTTAATAAATCTTTAATAAATGAGTCTACATTTCTATGTCTTTTCTGCATACATATCTGTGTATATATTGTCTTTCTATTTTTAAATATGCATGTGTATGTCTTTGTAACTGTGTGTGTGTTTCTCTATGTTTATGCATCCCTGTCTATTGCTTTCTGTGAGTTTGTACAATGATAATCCACATGTCAGTCTGTCTCTCTGACTTTATGCCCCTCTACCTCTGTCTGCCTCTCTCTCTCACTCTCTTTCTGTTTCATTATCACCCTCTCCATGTATGTTGGGGTGTAAATGGGTATTTGGTGGTGTGTCTGCTTGAGTGCTTCTTGTCTGCTAGTTTAACACTTAAAAACTCTATGGGACAATATCATTGGTTTTAAATAGGAGTCTACAAGAAAATAAAATCAATAATAATTCCAGTTAGAGCCATTCCTGGAGGGTGCTCAATATTTCAACAGAATGTTCTATTTAGATGATTATTTCAAATGGATCCAAAACACTGTGTGCAGTAATTATGTTCTAGAACTTCTTTTTAGCATGAGGCCTATTTTCCCGGATAGACACATGTCCTTTATCTCCACAGACTGGACATCTCTCAATGAAAGCCAAAGGCTGTTTTCACTTCTAGGTACCCTCAAAGAGTCTCTGTTTTTGAATCTTGTGTTCACTGTTGTCAAAGTTATCATATCTTTTGAATGTTAACTTTGCTAAACTCATCATAGCCACCATGAGTATATGCCTCTGTGGACACTAGGTTCTGTGCTCATGTTAAGTCGAAATTCAAAATACCACACACAGTCTGCACAGATGTAAGAAATTTCATAATACTATTTGTCTCGGTTAGTGGTAATGGCTGAATGCAACTTCTTATTTTATTGTGCATCAGTAGATCAAGGTTCCCTCCAAGAGGAAAGGCAAGTACCCAAAGATTTTCTCCTGAAATCAGTCCTGTTTTCTCAAATCTGTGGTCAGAAGAAGTATCATTAGTACTGGTTTAAATAATTTCCCTGCTAAAGAGCTAGAAATTGTAAGTAAAGGAAATTGCTAGACTCTTCAAGACTCTGATGTCAGTTTATTTGTGGTGGTTGGTTCTTTTTGCCTCCCAGAACATTGAAGATTACCAACTGTGGTTCTGTCCTGGCCCTGGGAAAGCTCCAAGAGTACTCCAAGGTAATAACAGGAAAATCTAAGGAGGGAATAGCTGAGTTTGGTGAATCCTCACTATTTTCATTATTTAGTATTAAACTTGAATAAACACTAAAGCAAAATGACTTAAGTATAATTTCATTCATTTAAATCATAATTAATTACTAATATAACATTCAGAAACAATTTAATACCTCATAAGCAACAGCCTTAGAATGATAGGAATTTTTCTGTGCTTTCTGTTTCAGAAACAGAATTTTCCTGATAAGGCAAACAAAACAAAACTCTAGACATATTGTTTTTGGAGAAAACAACTTAAGAAAGTCATTTGGTGATCATTACAGAAACTCTTCCTAGCTATCTATCTCAAGGGTTTCCATCACTCACATAGTAGCTCACAACCGTCTATAACTCCGGTTTCAGGGGATCTAATTCCCACATCTGACCTGCACAGACACCAAGTTTAACATGGTGATCAGGTATATATGTGAGCGAAAGACTTACACAGAGAAACAAGTTTAAATCTAAAATGTAAAATCTTCACTTTTTTATTTATTCCAAATTATGTAGATTGTTTTGTAATGAATAGTAGAAATATAGCCCTTTCTCCAAATCCATGTAAAATATTCAGTTCACATCTCCTATGACCAATAATTTTGCAACTGAATATGAAATCATATTCTGATTTCTGGAGACAACCTGACTTAATTACAGCTATTCTGTTGTTGCCTTCTTTTATTTCTCACCGGATTATTACCAAATAAATAATACTAATAAAATTAACAGAAAAGTTTGAATAAGAACTAAAAATTTGAGATCACAAAGTATCTGGCAAAGCTGATCTTTTAAAAGCTACTGAAAATTTGAAGCTCTAACCCATAAAGTTGACCTTCATACCAGTGACATAACTCTCTGCAGATTTAAGGGCACACTCTCCCACTAATGCCAGATAAGAAAACATTCTCATACATATGTGCCTGTGGCCTCTGAACAGCCCATGTATGCTCTTTAGTTGGTGGCTCAGTCTCTGATAGCTCCAAGGGGTCCAGGTTGATATTGCTGGTTTTTTCTATGATGTTTCCAATCCTTCCAGTTCTTTCAATTCTCCCAACTTTTCCACAGGGCTTGTTGACCTCAGTCTAATGGTTAGATGTAATATGTATATCTGTTTTAGTCAGCTGCTTGCAGGACCTCTCAGAGGACAGCCATGCTAGGCTACTGGCTGCAAGCACAACATTGCATCAGTAATAATAGTTGGGATTGGTACCTAATAATGGGAAGGATCCCAAGTTGAGCCTGTCACTGACTGGTCACTGGTTCAGACTCTAATTCCATTTTTGTCCTGCATTTCTTTTAGACAGGAGCAATTTGAGGTTGAAAGTTTTGTAGGTGTGTTAGTGTCCCTATCCATCCACAGGTGTCCTGTCTGATTTAAAAAGGTGGTCTCTTCAAATTTTACATCTGTGTGATTTTGCGTTTGGGGAAAATTTCCTACCTTGACTCTTGGGAGCACCCCTATCCAATGTCTCTGGGATATTCTAGAGGTTCCCACCAACCCCGAGTGCTGTATATTTCCATTTGTTCTCTTGGGTCCCTTGTCCTCTCTCATGTCTCTCCCATACCGGATCCTGACCTGTTCTCTTCTCATTCCACTCTCACACATATCTCTCCTTCCCTCTGCCTCCCATAGTTATTTATTTCCCTTTGCTAAGTGGGATTGAAGCATCCTTACTTAGGCTTTCCTTATGGTTTAAATTTTAGTGTCATGGATATTCTATATATTTTGTGTAGTGTCACTGATTAATGAATATATACCATTCATGTCCTTTGGAGTCTGGGTTAGCTCACTCAGAATATTTTCTAGATCCATGCAATTGCCTGCAAATTTAACGATGTCCTTTATTTTTAGTAGCTGAATAGTATTCCATTGTATAAATAAACCATATTTTCTGAATCCATTCTTTGGTTGAAGAACATCAGGGTTGCTTATTACAAATAAGGCTATTAACATAGTGGAGCTTGCATCTTTGTGGTACTGTAGAGCATCTTTTGGCTATATGCTGAGGACCTGTATATCAGCATCTTCAGGTACAACTATTTCCTGTTTGCTGAGGAACAGCCAGAGTGGTTTCCAGAGTGGTGGTAGTTTGCCACCCCACCAGCAATGGAGGAGCATTCTCGTTTCTCTACAATCTCACCAGCAAATTCTGTAGTTCTGTTTCTATTTTGAGAATAGTTTAAGGAGTTTTGGTATTAGCTCTTATTTGAAAGTCTGGTAGAAATATGGACTGAATTATGCATCGTGCCCTAGTCTTTTTGTTACTGTTATTGTTGTTGGTTGTTTTTAATGAATTCTTCTACTTCCTTAGGGGTTATGGGACTGTTTAGTTTATCTGATCTTGATTTAACTTTGGTATGTGGTATCTGTGTAGAAAATCATCCATTTCATATAGATTTTCAAGCTTTGTCAAGCATAGTCTTTTGTAGTAAAACCTGATGATTTTTTTTAATTTCTTCAATTTCCATTATGTCTCCCTTTTCATTTCTGATTTTGTTAATTTGCATACTATTTCTGAGACTTTTAGTTAGTTTAGGTTTATGCATCTTGTTGATTTTCTCAAAGAACAGGATCTTGGTTTTATGGATTCTGTTTCTAATTGATTTCAGACTTAATATTATTTCCTGTTGTCTGCTTCTCTTTAGTGTGTGTTCTAATTTTTGATCTAGATTTTCATTGTGCTTTTAAGTTGCTAGTATAGGATATGACAATTATCTTTGTGAAGACAATTAGTGCTCATATTTTATTTTATGTATGCAGTGTGAAATATTTAAATTTCTTAATATGAAGCTAGAGGAGTGAAGTAGGATTCTTTTTTTTTCTTTTCTTTTCTTTTCTTTTCTTTTCTTTTCTTTTTTTTTTTTTTTTTTTTTTTTTTGGAGCTGGGGACTGAACCCAGGGCCTTCTACTTGCTAGGCAAGCACTCTAACACCGAGCTAAATCCCCAACCCCGGTGAAGTAGGATTCTTATGATGTAAAAATATTATTGGTATTAATTCTCCAACAGGCCTGTCTTAAAAGGGTTAGAGAAGAATACAGCAAAAGTCCCCCTACACAGTGCATTCTTAGGTCCATATTCTCTAAACAAAGTGATACACTGAAAATTTTCTCCTCATTATTTTTAGAGTTCTCAGCTTAATTTATTATAGTATTCCTGTAAGGGTTCTAATGTTCTAGTATGTACAGTCTATATTATCCTGAAGAAGGAGAAGGGGGAGGAGAAGGAGGGGGAGGGGGAGGACAAGGAGAAGAAATACAGCAAAACATTCTAAATTGTATCAGAAGGGTTGCCTATACTCAGTTACAGTATTTACAATTCATGTTTTTTTTCTCTCCGCATGACATTAGAATGATAAATATTCAAAAGAACTTCAGTTTACGGGACTTAAGAAATTTTACAGCTTTCCTTCCCTACCTGGGGTAATCATGAAATATCTAAACGCTCATGTACATGGGAAATTCATCTTGAAGCCCAGAAACTCAGCAAGAAGCCAGCAGCAAAAAAGTGAGTCTGTCATCTTCCTTCAGGTAGCTTGTCTTAGTTCCCATTTTAATTTGTCATAAAATATCGCAGCATACTATCATTTTCTTGCTTAGGAAAGGGACACTGTAATAAAAAACACACTAAAGCAGTATGTTTCAGGTCCATATTAAGAGAACTCTAAATTCCGATGTAAAGACTAATCTTGGTTATAGGGAGAACATTTCATTTTTCCCAGGCAGATATTTGCCATAAACTGGTATGTCAAAACACTGTGTACACACATTTTTGTCCCATAAGAATAAGCAGGTCTAAGACATGGATCGTGATATGTTCCCATTAAGTGGTTTCGTGATTAGAGCACAAAATTACTCATGAACTATATTTTGACAATCTATTGCAATGTAATCTACATAGAAAAACAAGATGTATGGTATTGATGATAATCTGTTGCAGGCTTGACTAGAAATCACCTTAGGCTTGTAGCCCAGTCTCTAATCTCATTTCAAATCATATAACTAATAACTTTTAGACCTATATCTAGATTCAAAATGGCCCTAACATTGATAGACTGGGGCTTTTTAAATATTTTTTCAAATGATGGAATACTATAATTATTTCTCCTTATTCTCCTTTCTTGAAAACCTCCCACTTATACCCCTGATTTCTTTTAAACTTTGCTTTTTTATTTTTATTAATTTTATTTACATTTGAAATGTTGTCCCATTCCTGGTCCCCCTACCAAGAATACCCCACCACATCCCTCTTCCCCTTTGCCTCTAAGAGGGTGCACCCCCACCAACCTACGTACTCCTACCTTACCCCTCTAGCATCCCACTTCTTTGGGGCATCAAGCCTCCACAGGAACAAGAACATCCCTTCCCACTGAGGCTAGACAAGACAGCCATCTCTTACATATGTAGCAGGGACTGCAGACTGGCAATGTATGCTCTTGGGTTGTTGGCTAAGACCCTGGGAGCTCTGAGGGGTCAAGTTAATTAATATTTTTGTTCTTCCTATGGGGTTGCTATCCCTCTCTCCTCCTTCATTTCTTCCCCTAACTTTTTCATTGGGGTCCCAGGACTCAGTCACGTGGTTGGCAGAGAGTATCTGCATCTTTCTCTGTCAGAAGCTGGTAGACCCTCTCAGAGGACAACCCTGTCAGGTTCCTGTCTGCAAGCATATCATTTCATCATCAACACTGTCATGGTTTGGTGTCTATGGATGGGATAGATCAGATATTGAGGCAATCTCTGGATGGTCTCTCCTTCAGTCTCTGCTCCAGTTTTTGTCCATGCATTTTCCTTAGACAGAAACAATTCGGAGTCAAAAATTTTGATATGTGTTTTGGTATACATATATATAAACACACACACACACACACATGCACACACACACACACACACACACACACTCAGACATCTTTGTCCATCTATCTAATATTACTTGTGATTTCAGCCCTCATAATTTTGCATTAGACAGCCAGGCAGACACTATGTTTTTCAGTGAAGAAGACTATTTTATATTGTGTTATATGACTCATTTGTTTACTTTTAATTTATTTGTTTAAGTAACATATTTAAAATTGTATTATAGTCCAATATTCTAAAAGAAAACTCAGAAGCAAAAACTTTATTTCAGCTCTGAACTAACACTATAGTGTATAGTCATGTATATTTTCTCATGAGGGGGACATGCTGCTGCTGAAATACACTTAACAATGGTTCTTCAAAATGCTGAATAAGAAAAGTAAGGATGAAAAGAGCTTCACTATGACATTTGAAAAATTAGAAATTTTTTAAATGAGAATAAAATTAAGGGTGGCTATGAAAATGGATATAATTATTGAAGCAACAGCCTATACATAGTTCAGGGAGCTTGTTCAAATCAATGTATCTAGTATTTCATGATACAGTATTGAGTTAGACAGCATCATCTTGTGAGAATTCCCACTACAGAACACAAGACCATGTCTTAGAGACATCACTAAGATTAATAACATTGTAGGGCATATGAGAAGAAGGTTACATAAGCACAGCAGGATGATTAACCCATTATAATAGGGACATTTTGCAATTGAAATTTGGTTTTGTAAAAGATCTTTATAAATTACACTATCCCGTGTAATGATCTCAACTCCTGCTCAGATATGAAGGAAAAAACTTTTAAGAAACAAAGAACTTCTATAACATAGCAGTTGGACAGTGGCTCTGTGCCCCACCATGACCAAGTATGCACCACCCCACCAGTTAAAAAGGGAAGAAAACTGTTTGGAAGAGAACTCAGTTCCATTTGTCAGGATGGCATCCTGCCCGCTCCAATTCTGGTATGTCTCAAATGGTGTTTCTCTGGCTATCCTAAGACAAAATCCTGCTTCTTAAATACCTGACCCCTTCACTTCTATCACCATGTGGAGTAAAAATTGTGTCTCAAATCATTGGCTTTCCAGTAGGAAAATGAGAGAGGGCTATTCAGAAACCATCTATTGGAAAAGTTGGATTTAATCCCTTAACTATTTTGGAAAATCTAATATGAAGAAATGTTGCCTGATCTTTAAGGGATAATATTAGGGTGGGATGTGTACAACAAAAGATTGAGGCACAAAACCAGCTTGAGGTCCTCAGTGTCCATGCCAGCACGTGCACTGCACCCGTGCACACCATTGGTCTGGTTCTCAAGGAGCAAATAGTAGTCTGTGGTGTGTGAAGCCTGACAGGTATTTCTCTATCTTCTTCTCATGACATGCTGTACCTACTAAAAAAGAAAGGGCCCACAACCACGGGTGTCTTTTTAGAACCTCCGAGTATAACTTTGTGCCAAACAGTAAAGGACAAATTGGATTCGGAAGAGGAGGTGGATATAAACAAGCAATCAGTTAATGTAGTGGCGTGGATCTTTAAGGAAGGGAATGTCCTTCCATCATCCACCTCAGGATTCCTCTCAGTCTATGGGAGTAGTTGTCTTCATTTTGCATTCCCTTGAGTGACAGTAGATATGTATGAGAGAAATCGTATATGCTCAAAGTCTCCTCTGTTAGTGTTAATAACATGGATGATGTTCAGAAGTTGTTTAAGCAATGTGATTGTTGAACTATCAAAAGTGAAACCTCTCCTCATTTCTAGGAGACCAAATCTCAAAGCAAATGTCCCTATCCTCTGGTTTACAATTTTTCTGACCGTCTCAACCTATGCTCAGAGCGAACAGTTCAGGAGTTATTATGTATATATATATAAACTGGGGCTCAGAGTCTTTGTACCTTGACTAGCTGTGGTTTTCAGTAATAGTCTCCATCCATTTCAAAGAGAACCTTTTTTGATGGGTAAGGGTATATTATCTGTGAACATTAAGTTAAATATTTATAATAGAGTTAGGAGTTACACTTGTTTAGTGAAATAGGGGCAGGGCATTATCTAAGAACCATGACTACGTGTGCCTCTACGCTTCCAGTACCAGACATGGCTTTCTGCTCCTGAGAAATCCGATAATAACTTCCTATGGTTGTCTTTATTGTGGGTATCATAATTGTATGTTTCTATCATTTAAAAACAGTATTTGAACTGGAGTATTAATCGCTTATATGTGCTAGTTTGCTCAGCTGTCCACTAGAGGCATGCTGAGCTAAGGAAAGATTTTTCTATAGTCCAAGTAAATCTGAAAATGTACTCTTTGGTCTCTAGCTTAAATAGATGAAACTTACTGGGCCCACATATCATGGAACGTTCTAACTAGGGGAAATTTGGGGAACTGTGAAGAAAGTTCGAACTAAACTGAAATTTACAGGCGAATGTACTTTGAATAATTTCCATGTTTAATTTTTTCCACAAAAATATTTTTCCTCTCTTCATAAGGACTTCCTCCAAAACCTCAAGGGAAGTCTAATGGCTTCAAAACTGTATGATGAGTGGATTGCTGTACCCGAAAAGGTCAATGATGAAGAGAAATTAGCTGCAGTGCAGAGGTAATTGTTGGAAACTGTGAACAACCTCAACAAAATAGAAGTAACATTTGCTTACACACATTAGAGATTATATATCACAGAAACATTTACCAAGAACACTGACAGACAGCAAAAGCTTTCAATAGTTCACAGACATGGAAGACAGTTTCAAAAGAGTGTGAGTTACAGTGGGAATCACAGTAGCCCAGGCTTATAATCTTACTTTCATATTCCAATTAGATTTGTCTCTTTTCTGAATTGGGTAAATATTTCAAGCAATAATTTGAGTACAAACTCTTTCATTTTATTTACAGTGCATCCTGCATACGATATGATTACTCTGTTCCCTTCCTTCATATTTACAAATTGAGTATACTTGTTTTAAAATAACTGTCTCTGTGTTCAGTCTTTTAGATAAAATGCCACCTGAAAATGCGGCTCTTCTGAGGCAACTTTTTTGTATATTATATGAAATTAAAAGTAACTGTTCTGTTAATGAAATGTCTTCTTACCACCTATCTTTTGGGTTATCCCCATGTCTCTTATTTGTGCCCAGCTCCTGCAATAATGGAGTGACAAATGATATTGGCAAAAGGATAATTAGGTAAGAACTTTATGCCTAGCATTGATAAGCCTTTTCAATGAGACAGGAAAACAGGATTACCCTGAGAATCTTGGTTATTTTGTTGTTGTTGTTATTGTTGTTGTTGATTGTTTTGGTTTTTGTTTTGTTTCATTTTGTAAAGTAAGTACAGCTTTGAAAGGTGTTCTTCTGGAGGGAAGGAATCATTGGTGAATTTTAAGTAAAATATAAATGGGTATTTGAGCTCAGAGACTCAGTCTTTTGTCTTTGTCATTGAGAATATCCTAACACTAACCCAGTGAGAACAAATGCTGTGAAATGATACAAAATCCTAGGTACTGGATTCAGCAGTCAAGACTTAATTCTGACATATTCCGTGTAGAATGTGTGAAATTCTACTTGTTTTCAAGGTGGTTTCCCCAACCAAAAAAGGCAATGCAATTTGGATTTTTTTATATCAGATATGATCCTTAAGAATTCCTGATTAATGTGAGTAAATTACCATTGGCCTCAGGATGCTGGTTTTGATTGGTTTAGAGAAATTATTGTGTATAATTTTCTATGTTAGCCATCTTTCAAGTACTATAATAAGCTACCTAACTTTATGCAGTATAGTGATCAAATGGTTATTTTGACTCTAAGTATTTGAGTTTCTGATCCATTATTAATTGACCAACTGTCCTTGGACCTGTAGGGAACATACTGTAAAACAACTCAACTGAGAAACAATAATATTCCTCATATTGTGTAGAAGAATCAAAGATCAGGAGAAGACAGGGTTCCAAATTACCTGCCATTGAAGATACATAATTATCCCATTTCCTCCCAGTAGATCTTATTTCAAAGACCTCCCAATATAATGAATCATAAAATCAAGATGTTACCATTGCGTCTGCACTGAGTCATCACTGTATTAAGATTAAATAATTAACTAAAGATATGTGAAGAAATGGTACCTACAGTGATATATTGATGCAGCTGTTACCATTGCACTGCACTGAGACACATGAATTTCACTTCTCAGATGGGTTTGCCTGTCTCTTACTTTTTAGACAGCCCATGGGAACTTTCAATGGGATGGTACCCACATTCAGAGGCCATCTTCCCTCCTTAGCTCTGCCTTTCTATAAGCAGCCTTATAATCATGCTCACACATATATGTGTAAAATGTAACCAAAGCTATTTCAGTGTACAGTATGTATCACATACTGGCCATCACAATGTAAAAACTGGAAATCATTCTCTTATGTAACATTGCACTGTGATGATCACACTTGAACATCTGATCTCACAATCTTTTAAATTTCTGACAAAAGCCTCCCCCTATTTCTAACAGCTAAATTTTTCTCAGAATTTTGGACGGCATATTTTTAGCATCCAAGACTAAGACGTAAAATGTGATTTTGCAACCATGCAAAATGACAGAGACCCTCTGTGTTTGCCCTGTTTTTTCATAGATTTCTCTAGTATAATTTATGATCGAAAATTCTCCAAAAGTTTTTGGAGAAAACTTGGCTGCAGTGTGACATGGAACATCACTATGTCATCCTCCTGGAGGAAAGTCCTCATGTTCCCAGAATAATGCAACAAATATTGGAAACATTAAGGAAACCGAACATGGACTCAGCAGCTGCCCCATTGGGAGGACATGCACTCCTGGCTATAATACAATGCCGAAAAGTCCAGCTGCTCCTCTTTCCTATGAGGGCCTTATAGGATGTTCTACTCCCAGAACTTAAGTTAAATCATTGAGCACTGAAAATATGATTTATAACAAACAGCCATGAAGGATTTACCATGTGAGGGAAAATTTCACCTGTGCATTATAGATATTATCCTATTGTTAGAATTTGCAACCAAATTTTAGTACCTCTTTCCACTGGTCCTGAGTTTATGCTAGAGGTTAAACACAGAAATGAGGTTAAGAAATTAAGAATATGTAAAGAAATGATACTTACAGTGATATATAGATTTTTAACATTTTTCCATCCTTATTAACTTGAATATTTCTTATTTACATTTCTTTTTTAATTTATTAACTTGAGTGTTTCTTATTTACATTTCAGAAGTTATTCCCTTTCCCAGTTTCCAGACCAACATCTCCCAACCCCTCCCACTCCCCTTCTATATGGGTGTTCCCCTCCACATACTCCCCCACATTACCGCGCTCCCCCCAACAATCACGTTCACTGGGGGTTCAGTCTTGGCAGGACCCAGGGCTTCCCCTTCCACTGGTGCTCTTACTAGGCTATTCATTGCTACCTATGAGGTCAGAGTCCAGGGTCAGTCCATGTATAGTCTTTGGGAAGTGGCTTAGTCCCTGGAAGCTCTGGTTGGTTAGCATTGTTGTTCATATGGGGTCTCGAGCCCCTTCAAGCTCTTCCAGTCCTTTCTCTGATTCCTTCAACGGGGGTCCCGTTCTCAGTTCAGTGGTTTGCTGCTGGCATTCGCCTCTGTATTTGCTGTATTCTGGCTGTGTCTCTCAGGAGAGATCTACATCTGGTTCCTGTTGGCCTGCACTTCTTTGCTTCATCCATTTTGTCTAATTGGGTGGCTGTATATGTATGGGCCACATGTGGGGCCGGCTCTGTGTATATGAGTCCACTGTAGCTGTCCTCAGACGCACCAGAAGTGGGCATTAGATCCCATTACAGATGGTTGTGAGCCACCATGTGGATGCTGGGAATTGAACTCAGGACCTGTGGAAGAGCAGTCAGTGCTCTTAACCACTGAGCCATCTCTCCAGCCCCGTGGAGCAGTCTCTGAATGGGTGTTCATTCTGCCTCTGTTTTAATCGTTGCCTCCCTATTCCTTCCCAAGGGTATTCTTGTTCCCCTTTAAAAAAGGAGTGAACCATTCGCATTTTGGTCATCTGTCTTGAGTTTCATGTGCGGTGTATCTAGGGTAATTCAAGCATTTGGGCTAATAGCCACTTATCAATGAGTTCATACCATGTGTGCTTTTCTGTGATTGGGTTACCTCACTCAAGATGATATTTTCCAGTTCCCTTCATTTGCCTATGAATTTCATAAAGTCATTGTTTTTGATAGCTGAGTAATATTCCATTGTGTAGATGCACCATATTTTCTGGATCCATTCCTCTGTTGAAGGGCATCTGGGTTTTTTCCAGCTTCTGGCTACTATAAATAAGGCTGGTATGAACATAGTGGAGCACGTGTCTTTGTTGTATGTTGGAGCATCTTTTTGATATATGCCTAAGAGATGTATAGCTGGGTCCTTAGGTAGTTCAATGTCCAATTTTCTGAGGAACCTCGAGACTGATTTCCAGAATGGTTGTACCAGTCTATAATCCCACCAACAATGGAGGAGTGTTCCTCTTTCTCCACATCCTCGCCAGCATTTGCTGTCACCATAGTTTTTGTTCTTAGCCATTCTGACTAGTGTGAGGAGGAATCTCATAAATTTATATAAGAAAATAGCAACTCAATAGCAAATTGGATTTTTCTCTATGTAACAGCTCTGGCTGTCATGATCAGTGAACCAAACTGAATTCAAATTTACAGAGATCCTCTTGGCTCTGCTTTCTGAGATCTAGAAATAAAGGCATGTGCCACCATCCTAGTTTCTTATGAAAATCTGAAAATATAGCATAATAAACCCATATGGTTGACATAGACACTACGATCTCAGATTTGAGCTCACAGATCAGTGGAGAAAGCCAAAGAATATAACAGAAGTGCAGTTAGACAAATTGTGTTGTGAAGTACAGATACTGCTGGTAATTTACTGTTGTCCATGGCAGTCAGAAAGTCACACAAGGGGATGAAAAGATTGGTACTATATGACTGTTTGATTCTAATTCCTATAAGCATAGCTTTCAAGGCAAACACAATAACTTACTCTTTATACATGAAGAATGGACCATATAGAACTATATATCAAGTGCCTTATGAAGCAAGATCATTATAAATGTTATAATATTAATTAGTTATTTTCTGCGTGTTTGTGATATTGCATAAGGCATGCAGGTGATAAAAGGAAAAGGGTACGCTAGGGCTAAATGAAGACTAAATGAGTTCAGTTACAGCAATGATTTCCCTTCTTTCTTAGATTCACAAAAATACAAAGGCAATGTATATACTAACCCAAGAGTAACATCTATTAATCCACCACAAGCAAAACAGAAATGTTTGTTTAGCAAATCTCTTTCGGGTCTTTTAGAAGACAAAAAGTTGCCTACTCCAAAACTTGTGAGTATCATTTTGGGTTTCTACAGCACCTTCGTTTAATTAAACAGATTAATGTTTAGATAACCTATACATGAAGGTAAGATCCTTGTAAAATAGGAATAATTTGCACTGAAGTATGAGTCATGTAATTGAAAGAAATCAAAAATACAAAATAAAAAGAAATAGTATTCCCACGTTTTACAGTGATTGCATCAAAGATCCTAACCCACCAGCTTCTTGGAGGAAATGGGTCTAGGGAAGTACACTGTTGATAACCCTACTGTAAAGTCTTCCAGCTTCTTTATGACTCCATATATTCTGGAGTCGATCCCTTAATAGCATGGCCTCTGAGATTACTCAATCTTTTATAATTAATATCTGTAGACTTTTACTTTACTTTATCAATGAATTAGATGTATACATTATTTTTTTTGCTATATACTAACATCTTTTATTATAGTGGACTAGATTTGAATGCTGCCTAATATGGCTTAATCTATTTTAAACTACTTACTAAACTTCTTTGGAAATATATATTTACTGTCCACCTCTATTTTAGCACTATAGCTGAGCTAGGAATTTATTCTTTGTGGGAACCAATTTATCTTGTCAGACACATGAGCATTACTGCCCATTTCTTAGGTATTTTAGAGCAGAATTTTCTGGTAACCACGTTTTTAATCATGTAATCAATTGAAAATGGAGAAAATATGGAATAAATCTGTGTATGGTAGTCATTTTTACAGAATAAAATTATGGAAGAATAATTGACAAATACTTGGGTTCTTAAATGTGACTGCATCTTTAGACATAGTTAAAAATAAGAAGTCACAGAAAGGGTTGGGGATTTAGCTCAGTGGTAGAGGACTTGCCTAGCAAGTGCAAGGCCCTGGGTTCGGGTCCCAGCTCCGGAAAAAAGAAAAAAAAAAGAAGTCAGAGAAAATGAAATTAAAGTCTTAGAAGTAGGGAAATAATATTTATAAAAATAAAAAACTTAGGATACATAATAGAGGCCAGGACAGACAGGAAGTAAAATACTGACTTGATCTCTAGAAGGGAAATATCCCAATATTTACTTAGAATGCCATACTTGAGAAAAATATTCATAGAAGGAAACAGAAAGTAATAAAGGACCATTCACCAAAACGCTTTGGGGAACAGGAGTCCAAACAAAACTGTGATGTTACAAATTGGGGAAAAATGGATTAGGGAAGAAAATGTATTTGGAAGCTAAAACAGAAAAAAGTTCAATGACTTCTTTATTCCTCTCAGTTATTGCTGTGCACCCAAAACTGTCCTTGCTCAGGATCACAATAAAAGACATATTTGTGCTTCAGATATGGATCTCTATTAATACAAGCTTATCCTTATCCCACACAGGGTATGTTATCCATAATTGCAGAGAAAGGACAAGAATCAGATTACATATTAGAAATTCTACCTAAAGAATCACACTGGTCCCTGAGGTGTAGGCTTGACAGTGAACAACACATTGACTGGAGTGAAGAATACATGCTTATAACAGCATCTGTCTTAAAGGTAAGGAAGGTTTTTACATCACCAACATTAACATCCCTGTAGAGATGCATATGTCATTTCTGTCCTTGAGATTACATGACAATGTCTGCTTCCTGGAGCTATGGACACAGGACGTCTTGATAAGAGGCATAACATTTAAAAGTCTGACAACCTCAAAGATTCATCACAAAGACACAGGTGAAGAGCTTCTGTTGGAAGCTAACATCCTCATATATCAGATGGACTTTAGTTTGGCGTTCCAAAAGTTCCTACTGATTTCACCTCTGACCATACCATGTGAAGTAATAGTGGGACAAGTTACAATAGTGGTAAAAGTGTGTTTCACAAAACACATGTTTCAGTAACACTTACCGAAAAATGTCCTTCAGAAATAACAGCTCAAAATGGCTAGTCCACCACTGATCAGGAATTGGTGTAAACAGGCAAAGGCTGGGCGGGGTGGGAATGGGGTTCCTGCATCCGGCCAGGGGGACAGCACAGGAGGCAGCGGCTTCAGCAGAGCAGATTGTCACTCTGCTGCAGGCACTGATGGAATGGATAGGTAACAGAAGACCACTTCTCTTCCTCCTCAGGGCTTCAGCATGAACGAGTCCTTCCTGCATCCCAACAGCAGCCCTAGTGAACACCGCCGGGCTGAGCAAGGCAGCGGGTTGACCCGGACTCCCAGCTCCGAGGAGAATAGCCCTTCAAAATTTCCTGGATTGTACTGGACCGGTGAGCCTTCGCCTCCCCATGACATCCTCCATGAGCCTCCTGATATCGTGTCAGATGATGAGAAAGACCATGGAAAGAAAAAAGGAAAATTTAAGGAAAAGGAGAAAAGGACTGAATGCTGAGCTGCCTTCTAGGAAGACAGCTCTGGAGATGAAGCTGAAAGTCCTTCCAAGATGAAGAGGTCCATGGGAATCCATGTGTTCAAAAAGCCCAGCTTCACTAAAAAGAAGGAAAAGGATTTTAAAATCAAAGAAAAGTTCAAAGAAGAAAAGCATAAAGAGGAAAAGCATAAAGAAAAATGTAAAGACTTGACAGAAGCCAATGTTGTTAAACAGTGGAAGGAGAAGAAGAAAAAGAAGAAGCCAACTCAGGAGTCAGAGGTGCCTCAGAAGGACGTCCCAAGTCTCAGACCCATTTTCGGCGTTCCCTTGGCTGACGCAGTAGAGAGGACCATGATGTACGACGGCATCCGGCTGCCAGCTGTCTTCCGAGAGTGCGTGGACTACATGGAGCAGCACGGCATGAAGTGTGAAGGCGTCTACCGAGGCTCAGGAGTCAAATCAAAGGTAGATGAGCAGCCTGTGACCGAGAGGAGTCTCCAAACTTGGAAGAATATGACCCTAACACTGTAGCCAGCTTGCTGAAGCAGTATTTGCGAGACCTTCCCGAGAATTTGCTTACCAGAGAGCTTATGCCCCGATTTGAAGAGGCTTCTCAGAGGATCACAGAGACGGAGAAAGTGCAGGAGTTCCCTAACTGCCGGAGTATAACCATCTTCTGCTTTCCTGGGTCATTGTGCACATGGACCACATCATTGCGAAGGAGATAGAAACCAAGATAAACATCCAGAACATCTCTCTAGTGCTGAGGCCAACTGTCCAGATCAGCAATCGGGTCCTGTATGTGCTTTTCACACACGTGCAAGAGCTGTTTGGCACCGTGGTCCTGAAACAAGTAACAAGACCTCTGCGTTGGTCCAACATGGCCACAATGCCAACACTGCCAGAGACCCAAGCAGGCATCAAGGAAGAGATCAGAGACAGGAGTTCCTTTTGAACTGTTTACATCGAGATCTGCAGCGCGGGATATAGGACTTATCTAAAGAAGAAAGATTATGGGAAGTACAGAGAATTCTGACTGCCCTCAAGAGAAAGCTGAGGGAAGCTGAAAGACAAGAGTGTGAGACCAAGATTTCCCAGGACATAGCCAGCCTTTCGAACGAGGATGTTGCCAAAGAAGAAATGGACGAAAATGAGGTCATAAATATCCTCCCTGCCCAGGAGAATGAGATCCTGACTGAGCAGGAGGAGCTCCTGGCCATGGAGCAGTTTCTGCGTAATCAGATCGCCTCGGAGAAAGAAAAGGTCCACCGCCTCCGAGCTGAGATTGCAGAGATCTAGTCACCAGCATGGCTGCAGCGAGACAGAGGAGCACTCTTCTGACAGCGAGAGCGAAAGCAAGGATGAGGAGGAGCTACAGATCATTCTGGAAGACTTACAGAGGCAGAATGAAGAGTTAGAAATAAAGAACAATCAATCACTTAAACCAAGCAGTCGGTGAAGAACGCGAGGCCATCGTTGAGCTCCGAGTGCAGCTCCAGTTGCTCCAGATGCAGCGAGCCAAGTCTGAGCAACAGCTCCAGGAGGAGGAGCCCGAGAGGCAAGGGGACACAGGCCCACTGCCCTGTGAAGGTGTCCCTGAGGTGATAGCAGCCAAGGAGCAGGTGAAACCCTCGCCTAGCAAAGACCCGAAGGAGACACATCTGAACTGCCCCGGCCCTGTGCATCATAGTGTAAGCGAGAGTCCACTGCCTGTCCTGCCCGGCAGCGTTCTGTAAAGGCTCTCAGAGACGCTCACTCTTGCACACGTCTGACTCCGTGTCAGGCTCAGGTCCTGGGAGGGTAAGCGGTGGACACTCGGGGGTGGGGGGCTTGCAGGGAACACAGGCATTTCCAGATAGTGTCAGCTTATTTGAAAATTAATTGTTTTTTATAAAAATAACTATTTTCACCCTTGAGTGGCTTCTTTTTAAACCAAAAAACTTTTTGCTTTTGTTGTTGTTGTTGTTGTTGTTGTTGTTGTTGTTTAAATCACAGTAGAATCATGATCTCTTTCTTATCAAAGGGTGGGAACCAAACCAGGTCATTTTTGTGCCTGCCTTGTGGACGCTCGTGGTGTCACCAGCCCTGCAGGGTCCCTGGCCACTCTTGCTTGTTCCTTCCACACCTTTTGGTGCAGATTGTTCAGTGGGGAGCTGCCTCATATTCTCTGACTGGACAAAAAGGCTCTCGCTGGGGTTCCCTGTACCTGCCCTGTGTGTACCACTTTGCTTTTCCAGCTCCGGGTCTGTCAGTGTGAGTCAGGATGACCCAGTTTGGTTGCAGACAGAGGTTATCATGCTGCCTGCCACCAGCCTGGGCGCGCAGGCCACCCACTCACTGCCAGGGAGCAGCAAGGGCCTCTTCTCAGAGGTGACCCTGAGGTTGCACAGGACACTTCTCACACCAGAGTCCTTTTCCACACTGACCTTCCAGGAAAGTCACCTTCCACAGTGACTTCAGTTGCTAGCTTGGGCTGGGATACCCACACCTCTGCCAGGATACCCACACCTCTGCCAGGATAAGCCATGTAGATGCTCTCATGCACAACTTTCACCTGTCCATGTCATCTCAAGGGGCTGCTTAAGGACTGTGACAGAACTGAGCGGAAGGAAGGAAAGAATAACTGTAATTGATCCCACCTGGTGTTTGCCTCTAACCCAGACAACTGCTCCCAGCGGTCTGGGAGGCCTGACTCTTGGGCAACCGGATTTCACTGTCAGATGAGTGGCCCCCAGGGAGGTCCCCTGTGGCTCTGAAGACAGATCCCACACTCTAAAGTGAGCAACAAACCCACAGGAGGGCTCCAGTCTATGCCTAGTTAGTATTTATTTCAGCACCTGTTTTGTGCGATTTTTCATTAGCCTCTACCTATTGCACTGTGGTGACTTGTTGGCCATTATTTGATTTTTGTATATAAAAAAAGCTTTGTTATAGAAATCAGCATACTATTTTTTTAAGTCTGGAGAGAAGATGTTATGGAGACTGGAAACGTGGTCAGGTGTCAAATGAAAATGTATAAATGCCTTGCTGCACCTGTCAGATGTACGACACTCATTCTATATTTGCTGGCAATATCGAAGAATTCTTTTTGTTTGTGTAAACTAATTTCTATCAAGGTATCATGGGTTTTTAAAATTTCATTACAAATGTCTCAGTGTTGGTTAACTAATTTTTGCCAGGACCATTATTGATTAAGGAAATAAATTCAACAGCCATTTGAGAAAAAAAAAAAAAAAGAATTGGTGTTCGATATTGGATATTGCCCTCCCTACATGGAATTGTTTTCATTCCCAATCAAAAAACTAAACAGCAATTCACTTTATCTGAATATTCACACTGGTCCCTGAGTGATAAGATAGACACCGAATGATATATTAATTGGAATGAAGAATGGGTGCTTGTTGTACGATCTCTGTTTCCTGGAACCATGGACTCATGATCTCTTGATAAGATGCCTGGCAGGTAAAAGTCTGATAAAGATTAGAATGTCACAAGATTCATCCCAAAGACACAGGTGAACAGCTTCTGTTGGAAGGTAAAATAATCATATAACAGATCGGCTTTAGTTTGGCGTTACATATATTCCCACTGATTCACCTCGGGCTGTATATTGTAAAGTAATAGCGGGACAAGTAGTAACAGTGATAAAAGTTTGTTTTACAAAATTCATGTCTTAAATAATACTTACCAAAAATTATCCCTCACAAATAACAGTTCAAAATGGCTAGTCCACCACTGACCCACAATAGGCTGTCAATGTTTGATATTGCCCTCTGCCCAGTAGATAAACAAAATTGTTTTCCTTGTCAATCAAAAAACAATCCAGCACTTTCACTTTTGCCGGATATTGACATTCTAATTCCATGTCAAGTAGTCAAGAATTAACCTAAGCTACATTTAACCTGTCTACCACTCTTAATTTGTCAGGGAGCTGCAGTGACTCTAGAGCATATATCCTTGTTTTATTTCTGTTTGGGCCTTGATCTGAATTCACCTCTCAGAAGACTATGGACCTATGGCCCAGACATCAAGAGAAAACATAATGTTCTGCGATTAACTATGTTTAGTAACATTGGGCAAAGGTACCCAAAGATTCCTCCTTGGCTCTTGAGCTTGCCAAGTGTGTCTGATTCAAATTGCCAGAAACTTAGGACCACATCATGGGGAGAAAGTTAAGATCAGTGACTGAAGGTAGCCATGTGCATTCAAAGCAATTTACAGGTACAAGAGCACCTGGGATTCTTCCAATTTTATGACTTGCTACTGAGAGATAGAGTTTTAAATTAGCCCAAAACTCAGCAACAGGACCTGTCTCTGGAAGACAGATTGTTAAAAATGCAAGAGAACTACTTTGCTTATCACTCGGTGTGAGTTAACTGTTCTTTGTTCTGCCCCTGTGATGTTTATTTAAGCCCCTACTTGTGCTTTCTAGCCATTGTGTCCTACAGAGAGCACCCCAGGAAACCAGCGGCCCAAGCCTAACCAGAGGTGTTTCAAATACAGATGCTTCATCAATTCTGACAAACTTTTAAAAATAATGAGGACCTGAAGACCAGACCCTTCTCCTGATTTAGTAGCTCTGTTCCAGGAACCAGGGGGCCATAAAACCTTTCGGCGTCCCCTTATCTCCTGGAGGCATAAAACAATCCTATAACTTGCCTGCATTCCCCTTTGACATCCCCCCCCATCCCCTGGGGCTCACAGCCTCTGCCTTTAAATACTCTTTCTCCCAGCCTCTTGGGTTGACACCTCTGTCCCCTGCATGGGATACGTGTTGGCCCGGAGATCTCTGTAATAGGTCTCCGTAATAAACCTCGCCTTTGCTTATTACATCCAAAATGGTGTCTCTGTGTCTAGGGTCCGAGATTTCCCAAGACTTGAGTAAGGGTCTCTCTGCGTGGGATCTTTCACTACCCTTAGTACAACACGAAAGTTATTTGCGGTATTTCACGAACAAAGACAGTTTCTGTTCTTTAAACAAACTGATGCTTACAACTTAATTTATATTGTTGAATATTTACCAATTTTAAGAAAAAGATATGAAACTGAGATGTTCTCACTTGGAAAACATATAAGAAACTTCATCACTATTCCAGGTGGTCTGTAAGTACAGGTCTACATGTATATTACAGGTTTACTCTGTGTGTACTCTACACATTCACCAAATTATACAATTAGGATCAGGTAATTTCTGGTGCTGCCATTTTTTGACAGTTGCCTGTTTCCAAGAAGAAGACTATGGTCTTTGTTTCTTTGTTTTGTTCATTTATTTTATTAGTTACTATCATCATTATTATAATCATTATTATTATTACTTTACATGTATTTATTTGTTACTTTTATGTCTCCTATGCTGACAACCCACCCCCATTCTCTCCTCACAAAGTCTTTTTCCTTCTCTGAGCCAGTTACGGGCCCCTGGTTTATCCTACTACCTTAGCACCTCAACTCTGTTCAGGGTTAGACCATCTTCTCCCCTAAGGCCAGTTGAGGAGGGGTTTCAAGTCAAGAGCTTGCAGATAGCCCTACTCCACATTATGGGGGACACACATGGAGAGTAAGCTTTACGTTTGCTATAAATGTGCAGTAGGTCATGGTACAGCTTCTGTAGGCTTTTTAGACGGTAATTCAGCCTTTGGTAGCTCCTAGTGGTCCTGAATAGTTGATTCTGTAGCTCTTCCTATGGAGTTCCTATCTCCTTTAGGGTGTGGAATCCTTCCCCCATTTCTTCCTTACAAGTCCCTGATTGATCCATAAAATCCAATGATTGGCTATGGCTCCTCATATCCTATTCCAGTCAGCTGCTGGATGGAGCCTCTCAGAGGGCACTTATGATAGGCTCCTGTCTGGATATTCCATGTAGGAGCTGGTTTCTTTTAGGCAGAGAGAGCTTTGGGCTGGGAAGTGGAGTGGAGATCTATGATTGCAAGGAGTGGTGTAGTCTAGAAGCCAGGAGAGGCAATTTGAACAGACGGTAGGTTTACTTCATTGCTATAGCAACTAGGACTCTGCTTCATTGATTCTAGTCTTAGGAAAGAAAAAAAATAAGATGCTACATATATAGGTTCCACTTTTGAGCCAAGATTCTGGAGTCAGGGCAGTTGGGGAATCCTTTAGGGAAGTGCACTCTCAACCAATGATTCTCAGCCTCCCTAATCCTGTAACACTAATATATTGTCTCATGGCTTTGTGACTCTCAACCATTACTTCATTTTGCTTCTCTTCATAATTCACATTTTGCTCCTGATGTGATTATAAAGAAAAATGGATGGACTATCTGATATAGAAAATATATGTGACCCCGTAATGATTATGACCCACAAGTTGAGAATCACTGGTCTAAACTGCTAATTTTAAACAAAAATGTTTTTCAAGTACTTTCTACAATGTACATTGACCATTATTATTTTTGTTTTATTTTCAATAAAAAAAGGATTGTATTATTACCATTGATGGAAGCTTACTAACCTTGGATTTTTATGAAAATTGGCCTAGCATCCCAGATGAAGGAACTCTGGCTGGAAAAATTAATGCCATTCAAAGGTAATGATACAGTAAACACTTGGAGAACTGCACCAATATAGAAGCAATGCTTTTGTAATGTATATAGGCTTGTGTTTACAGGATTGTAAGCTAGAATGATGTTCTATGCCAAGAGGTTTCCTTAGGTCAGACATGTATTGTCACTTTTTAAACGTTTCCATTTCTCAAGCTAGCATTTTGAACCAGGTCTGTAATCTTACCTGGGAGCCTTTTCCTTTATAAATGTCATGATTTAGAAGACAGTCTATGTAACACCACGTGTTCAGGTCAGTTTAGAGTATTGGTTTAGTTCCTGTGTGAGACAAATTAAAAGAAGTAAGTGTGTATAATACCTGTGGGTTACTTGCATCCTAGAATTGTTAACATGGCATTGTGAATATTTCACATGGCAATATATGTCATTGATTAGAACAGGAACCTCTTACTTAATTCTTCTTTCTCAACTATAACTACCTAGAGAAGTCTAGATCAGGTATAGCTTTGACTCTTTTGAATCATTTTTCTGTGTGATACATAGAATGATTTCATACTTAACCAGAGCTTTGAGCTCCCATTGCAACCCAGGAGCCCTGCATCTCTGTCTTGCTGTAGCAAAGCTTTTATAATTGCATTTTGTAGGGTCATTAGTCTGATTTCTGCTCCTTATGTTCTAGAGTGTCACAAGAGTGTTACATGGATTCATACTACATTAGATATTACATGTGTCTCCACTCCATGATGGATGGAAAGATGGTTTGCTGCTTAATAACACTGGATGATTTCATACACAGAACACACATGGTCTTCAAAGATCTTCATTCATTCTAATACCAGGGCATTGAGTAGAGTCATGAGTGTGATTTTGCTCCTTATGTTCTAGATTGTTATAAGGGTGTGTCATCGATTCATAATACATTAGATATTAAATGTGTCCCCATGGTGGCAAGAAAGATGGTTTGCTGTTTGATAACACTGGATGTTTTCACACACAGAGCACACATGGTTGGCAACAATATTCATTCATTCTGTTACCAGGGATCCTGACATGTTCCTCTGGCTTCTGTAGGTAGCACTCACACATCTAGTACACTGAAATTCCTAAATAATTTGAAAAAATGTTTTTTCCATGATTCTGTACAGAAAAGTGATTTGCAGAAAATATTTTATGTAATACTCTAGCTATATATTCTTACTTCTTTTGAATTATGATTATACTATGAGTTGGTCTACAAAACATTTACGCTATTTGTTCTTTGTAGTTAGATTTCTAACTTACATTATTTTCAAGATGGTCTAAACTAAAATTCTCCTTTTTATTTGTTTAGCCTTTTGCAACAGATCCAAGAACCAAACTTTATACTACTAAAACATCTCATATGTGTATTAGTAATAATAAAAGATTCTTCCATGAATAATTTAAACAGTTACAGGTTATCTGTGGGCATAGCTCCACATGTAATGTGGGGTCAGATTTCGAGAAATTCATTATTTGGGAGTGATGTCTTAAGAAAGTAAGGGAATCTGAAATTTGCCTTTGGGAACAAAAGTCTAATTATTATTCAGTAATTGGGAATACTTTACAAAGACGATTTCTCTAACAAGAAACCTTAGGATTGCATTCCTATGGAGTGGAGTAGAATATGTATTGATCTATTTCAGGAAGATTTTGGAAGGGAGATTTTTAATGTAGTTTAAAGTAAGTTAATCATTTCTTTCTACTGTTCTTTCATTGTTTCTTCTTAGATATTGATGTTTTAGCCAACAATAATCTGTACATATAATGGTAATCCAAGAGGACTAGAGTGAAATTTTAGAAGATCCGGATTACCTAGGTTTTGTTTGTTTTTTCCATTGTAGCCCTATTTTTGGAGTATAGTATAGTTGTGTTTCACAGTGGTGAGACTATGATATTAATAAAAATATTCACATCATGTGAATTCCTGGTCATATTAAAGCACATTGCATATATAGATATAGATAGATATAGATATATGTATGTGTGTATACATATATATGTGTGTGTGAGTCTGTGTATGAGTGTGAGTTTGTGTGTGTACATATACGTGTAAGTGTACTTGTACATGTGCATGTATTTGTATATGTATATGTATATACATATGTAATGATGAATAATTGGTGTATATTATTTTGTATGCTTTCCATTATTTTAGCACTAACCTATTTCAGGTACAGTTTTATGATCCTCAGGTATACTGTAGCTGCTAATTTTATTATAAACACATATACATCAATATTCTTCACTAATTTATTTACTTTATATCCTTATTGCAGTCCCTTCCTCCAAGTCCTATCTTTGCAACCTGTTTTTCCCTCCATTCTTCTTTACCTCAGTAGTGTAGACCTTCCATTGACACTAACCCACTCTCATACATCAATTCACAACAGGAATAAGTGAATCACCTTCCACTGAAGCCATACAAAGCAGCCCAGATAAAAGAAAGCAATCCGGAAAGAAACAGACCGGATAAACAGTTCTCTGCACCCAAATCCCGTGGGAGGGAGAGCTAAACCTTCAGAGAGGCAGACAAGCCTGGGAAACCAGAAGAGACTGCTCCCTGCACACACATCTCGGACGCCAGAGGAAAAAGCCAAAGACCATCTGAAACCCTGGTGCACTGAAGCTCCCGGAAGGGGCGGCACAGGTCTTCCTGGTTGCTGCCGCTGCAGAGAGCCCCTGGGCAGCACCCCACGAGCGAACCTGAGCCTCGGGACCACAGGTAAGACCAAATTTTCTGCTGCAAGAAAGCTGCCTGGTGAACTCAAGACACAGGCCCACAGGAACAGCTGAAGACCTGTAGAGAGGAAAAACTACACGCCCGAAAGCAGAACACACTGTCCCCATAACTGACTGAAAGAGAGGAAAACAGGTCTACAGCACTCCTGACACACAGGCTTATAGGTCAGTCTAGCCACTGTCAGAAATAGCAGAACAAAGTAACACTAGAGATAATCTGATGGCGAGAGGCAAGCGCAGGAACCCAAGCAACAGAATCCAAGACTGCATGCCATCCTCGGAGCCCAATTCTCCCACCAAAACAAACATGGAATATCCAAACACACCAGAAAAGCAAGATCTAGTTTCAAAATCATATTTGATCATGATGCTGGAGGACTTCAAGAAAGACATGAACACACTTAGGGAAACACAGGAAATCATTAATAAACAAGTAGAAGCCTACAGAGAGGAATGGCAAAAATCCCTGAAAGAATTCCAGGAAAACACAATCAAACAGATGAAGGAATTAAAAATGGAAATAGAAGCAATCAAGAAAGAACACATGGAAACAACCCTGGATATAGAAAACCAAAAGAAGAGACAAGGAGCTGTAGATACAAGCTTCACCAACAGAATACAAGAGATGGAAGAGAGAATCTCAGGAGCAGAAGATTCCATAGAAATCATTGACTCAACTGTCAAAGATAATGTAAAGCGGAAAAAGCTACTGGTCAAAAACATACAGGAAATCCAGGACTCAATGAGAAGATCAAACCTAAGGATAATAGGTATAGAAGAGAGTGAAGACTCCCAGCTCAAAGGACCAGTAAATATCTTCAACAAAATCATAGAAGAAAACTTCCCTAACCTAAAAAAAGAGATACCCATAGGCATACAAGAAGCCTACAGAACTCCAAATAGATTGGACCAGAAAAGAAACACCTCCCGTCACATAATTGTCAAAACACCAAACGCACAAAATAAAGAAAGAATATTAAAAGCAGTAAGGGAAAAAGGTCAAGTAACATATAAAGGGAGACCTATCAGAATCACACCAGACTTCTCGCCAGAAACTATGAAGGCCAGAAGATCCTGGACTGATGTCATACAGACCCTAAGAGAACACAAATGCCAGCCCAGGTTACTGTATCCAGCAAAACTCTCAATTAACATTGATGGAGAAACCAAGATATTCCATGACAAAACCAAATTTACACAATATCTTTCTACAAATCCAGCACTACAAAGGATAATAAATGGTAAAGCCCAACATAAGGAGGCAAGCTATACCCTAGAAGAAGCAAGAAACTAATCGTCTTGGCAACAAAACAAAGAGAATGAAAGCACACAAACATAACCTCACATCCAAATATGAATATAAAGGGAAACAATAATCACTATTCCTTAATATCTCTCAACATCAATGGCCTCAACTCCCAAATAAAAATACATAGATTAACAAACTGGATACGCAACGAGGACCCTGCATTCTGCTGCCTACAGGAAACACACCTCAGAGACAAAGACAGACACTACCTCAGAGTGAAAGGCTGGAAAACAACTTTCCAAGCAAATGGTCAGAAGAAGCAAGCTGGAGTAGCCATTCTAATATCAAATAAAATCAATTTCCAACTAAAAGTCATCAAAAAAGATAAGGAAGGACACTTCATATTCATCAAAGGAAAAATCCACCAAGATGAACTCTCAATCCTAAATATCTATGCCCCAAATACAAGGGCACCTACATACGTAAAAGAAACCTTACTAAAGCTCAAAACACACATTGCACCTCACACAATAATAGTGGGAGATTTCAACACCCCACTCTCATCAATGGACAGATCATGGAAACAGAAATTAAACAGAGATGTCGACAGACTAAGAGAAGTCATGAGCCAAATGGACTTAACGGATATTTATAGAACATTCTATCCTAAAGCAAAAGGATATACCTTCTTCTCAGCTCCTCATGGTACTTTCTCCAAAATTGACCATATAATCGGTCAAAAAACGGGCCTCAACAGGTACAGAAAGATAGAAATAATCCCATGCGTGCTATCGGACCACCACGGCCTAAAACTGGTCTTCAATAACAATAAGGGAAGAATGCCCACATATACGTGGAAATTGAACAATGCTCTACTCAATGATAACCTGGTCAAGGAAGAAATAAAGAAAGAAATTAAAAACTTTTTAGAATTTAATGAAAATGAAGATACAACATACTCAAACTTATGGGACACAATGAAAGCTGTGCTAAGAGGAAAACTCATAGCGCTGAGTGCCTGCAGAAAGAAACAGGAAAGAGCATATGTCAGCAGCCTGACAGCACACCTAAAAGCTCTAGAACAAAAAGAAGCAAATACACCCAGGAGGAGTAGAAGGCAGGAAATAATCAAACTCAGAGCTGAAATCAACCAAGTAGAAACAAAAAGGACCATAGAAAGAATCAACAGGACCAAAAGTTGGTTCTTTGAGAAAATCAACAAGATAGATAAACCCTTAGCCAGACTAACGAGAGGACACAGAGAGTGCGTCCAAATAAACAAAATCAGAAATGAAAAGGGAGACATAACTACAGATTCAGAGGAAATTCAAAAAATCATCAGATCTTACTATAAAAACCTATATTCAACAAAATTTGAAAATCTTCAGGAAATGGACAATTTCCTAGACAGATACCAGGTATCAAAGTTAAATCAGGAACAGATAAACCAGTTAAACAACCCCATAACTCCTAAGGAAATAGAAGCAGTCATTAAAGGTCTCCCAACCAAAAAGAGCCCAGGTCCAGATGGGTTTAGTGCAGAATTCTATCAAACCTTCATAGAAGACCTCATACCAATATTATCCAAACTATTCCACAAAATTGAAACAGATGGAGCCCTACCGAATTCCTTCTACGAATCTACAATTACTCTTATACCTAAACCACACAAAGACACAACAAAGAAAGAGAACTTCAGACCAATTTCCCTTATGAATATCGACGCAAAAATACTCAATAAAATTCTGGCAAACCGAATTCAAGAGCACATCAAAACAATCATCCACCATGATCAAGTAGGCTTCATCCCAGGCATGCAGGGATGGTTTAATATACGGAAAACCATCAACGTGATCCATTATATAAACAAACTGAAAGAACAGAACCACATGATCATTTCATTAGATGCTGAGAAAGCATTTGACAAAATTCAACACCCCTTCATGATAAAAGTCCTGGAAAGAATAGGAATTCAAGGCCCATACCTAAACATAGTAAAAGCCATATACAGCAAACCAGTTGCTAACATTAAACTAAATGGAGAGAAACTTGAAGCAATCCCACTAAAATCAGGGACTAGACAAGGCTGCCCACTCTCTCCCTACTTATTCAATATAGTTCTTGAAGTTCTAGCCAGAGCAATCAGACAACAAAAGGAGATCAAAGGGATACAGATCGGAAAAGAAGAGGTCAAAATATCACTATTTGCAGATGATATGATAGTATATTTAAGTGATCCCAAAAGTTCCACCAGAGAACTACTAAAGCTGATAAACAACTTCAGCAAAGTGGCTGGGTATAAAATTAACTCAAATAAATCAGTTGCCTTCCTCTATACAAAAGAGAAACAAGCCGAGAAAGAAATTAGGGAAACGACACCCTTCATAATAGACCCAAATAATATAAAGTACCTCGGTGTGACTTTAACCAAGCAAGTAAAAGATCTGTACAATAAGAACTTCAAGACACTGAAGAAAGAAATTGAAGAAGACCTCAGAAGATGGAAAGATCTCCCATGCTCATGGATTGGCAGGATTAATATAGTAAAAATGGCCATTTTACCAAAAGCAATCTACACATTCAATGCAATCCCCATCAAAATACCAATCCAATTCTTCAAAGAGTTAGACAGAACAATTTGCAAATTCATCTGGAATAACAAAAAACCCAGGATAGCTAAAGCTATCCTCAACAATAAAAGGACTTCAGGGGGAATCACTATCCCTGAACTCAAGCAGTATTACAGAGCAATAGTGATAAAAACTGCATGGTATTGGTACAGAGACAGACAGATAGACCAATGGAATAGAATTGAAGACCCAGAAATGAACCCACACACCTATGGTCACTTGATTTTTGACAAAGGAGCCAAAACCATCCAATGGAAAAAAGATAGTATTTTCAGCAAATGGTGCTGGTTCAACTGGAGGGCAACATGTAGAAGAATGCAGATCGATCCATGCTTATCACCCTGTACAAAGCTTAAGTCCAAGTGGATCAAGGACCTCCACATCAAACCAGACACACTCAAACTAATAGAAGAAAAACTAGGGAAGCATCTGGAACACATGGGCACTGGAAAAAATTTCCTGAACAAAACACCAATGGCTTATGCTCTAAGATCAAGAATTGACAAATGGGATCTCATAAAACTGCAAAGCTTCTGTAAGGCAAAGGACACTGTGGTTAGGACAAAACGTCAACCAACAGATTGGGAAAAGATCTTTACCAACCCTACAACAGATAGAGGCCTTATATCCAAAATATACAAAGAACTCAAGAAGTTAGACCGCAGGGAAACAAATAACCCTATTAAAAAATGGGGTTCAGAGCTAAACAAAGAATTCACAGCTGAGGAATACCGAATGGCTGAGAAACACCTAAAGAAATGTTCAACATCTTTAGTCATAAGGGAAATGCAAATCAAACAACCCTGAGATTTCACCTCACACCAGTGCGATTGGCTAAGATCAAAAACTCAGGTGACAGCAGATGCTGGCGAGGTTGTGGAGAAAGAGGAACACTCCTCCATTGTTGGTGGGATTGCAGACTGGTAAAACCATTCTGGAAATCAGTCTGGAGGTTCCTCAGAAAATTGGACATTGAACTGCCTGAGGATCCAGCTATACCTCTCTTGGTCATATACCCAAAAGATACCTCAACATATAAAAGAGACACGTGCTCCACTATGTTCATCGCAGCCTTATTTATAATAGCCAGAAAATGGAAAGAACCCAGATGCCCTTCAACAGAGGAATGGATACAGAAAATGTGGTACATCTACACAATGGAATACTACTCAGCTATCAAAAACAACGAGTTTATGAAATTCGTAGGCAAATGGTTGGAACTGGAAAATATCATCCTGAGTGAACTAACCCAATCACAGAAAGACATACATGGTATGCACTCATTGATAAGTGGCCATTAGCCCAAATGCTTGAATTACCCTAGATCCCTAGAACAAACGAAACTCAAGACGGATGATCAAAATGTGAATGCTTCACTCCTTCTTTAAATGAGGAAAAAGAATACCCTTGGCAGGGAAGGGAGAGGCAAAGATTAAAACAGAGACTGAAGGAACACCCATTCAGAGCCTGCCCCACATTTGGCCCATACATATACAGCCACCCAATTGGACTAGATGGATGAAGCAAAGAAGTGCAGACCGACAGGAGCCGGATGTAGATCGCTCCTGAGAGACACAGCCAGAATACAGCAAATACAGAGGCGAATGCTAGCAGCAAACCACTGAACTGAGAATAGGTCCCCTATTGAAGGAATCAGAGAAAGAACTGGAAGAGCTTGAAGGGGCTCGAGACCCCAAAAGTACAACAATGCCAAGCAACCAGAGCTTCCAGGGACTAAGCCACTACCTAAAGACTATACATGGACTGACCCTGGACTCTGACCCCATAGGTAGCAATGAATATCCTAGTAAGAGCACCAGTGGCAGGGGAAGCCCTGGGTCCTGCTAAGACTGAACCCCCAGTGAACTAGTCTATGGGGGGAGGGCGGCAATGGTGGGAGGGTTGGGAGGGGAACACCCATAAGGAAGGGGAGGGGGGAGGGGGATGTTTGCCCGGAAACCGGGAAAGGGAATAACACTCGAAATGTATATAAGAAATACTCAAGTTAATAAAAAAAAAAAAAAAAAAAAAAGAAAGCAATCCAGTTGTAGACTACAGAGTCAAAGCCAGTCTGCATACGAACTGGTAGGGGACCTACCTGAAGATCAAGCTGCATATCTGCTACATATATATAGGGGCCCTAGATCCTGCTGCTGGAACATATGATGGGGGAGATCCTGCAGATTCAAAGCTGAAGTATCACAATGACTAAAGGCTACAGAAACCTACCAGGATATAGAAGGAGAGGCATCTCCAGGAGGTTCCAGTATTGAGAGTATAGTAAAATACAGAGAGCTTAAACCAGACTTATTTCATTATACATTTGCAAGAAAATCTGTTTGGACAAGAGGGTATAATGTGTGACCACTTATGGCACAACATATCTCACACACTGTATTTTTTATTTTTTTTTAATTTTAGTTTGATTTTTTTAAATTAAATTTAAATTTTTATTTAATTTTAATTTTTGAAATTTAGTGAGGGGGGATTGTTTCCAAGGGATATATGGTAGGATTGAAAAATGAAATGAGAGTTACTTGGTAACATGATTAGAAATTTCAGAGAATTAATAAAGGACACATATTTTGAAAAGGATAGAAGATAAAGAAAATGTAAATATGACAGAAAGCAAGGTAAATGTTAAATAGTAGCTCCCAGGTATTAGGTTCACAGGAAAGAAGATATCATGGTGTTACTCACAATGGAGGATGTAGCCCAAGGGAAAGCTTGAATAAGATTCTTGCTCAGGACTATACTTGGCTTGAACTAGAAACGTAGCTTTTTTAGTTAATTTCTAATTACCAAGGTACAGGAAACCTAAAATCCAAGACTATATCAAACTGCATGTTTAGTCCAAATGAAACAATAAAATGTATTTTTCAATCTCAATACCTATTAAAGATTCTTCCTTTATGGACAGTTCTTTTCAAATATATTCTTTTGTACGGTCAGGTATGAAAACAAAGAAGCAAAACTATTCTGTACAATCTGCATATAAAATAAGACTATCCTGTGCAGGACTGCTCAAAAATAAACTTAGGTGCATGCTGAGAAGAAACATATGTGATGAATAGAGTTTGCTTAACCTAAGTCATCATCTCAGAAGAAAAGTAACTTACCAGTGTTGTTCAATTTAGGAAGTGTCATAATTTTCTACAATTGCTGTGACAAAACACTGATGAAAAGGAACTAATGGAAGACAGGTTACACTCCACAATATACTTGCAGTTACCAGTTAAATACTGAGAAATGTCAGAGCCAAAAATAAAACAGGGAGGCAAGAACTGAAGCAGAAGCCTAGTAGGAGCACTGCCTCCTGCCTTGTATCTCATATCTTTCTTTTTCTGACTAAGAACTCAAGCGTGGCACCATCCTGGAAATCTGGGCCCTACAAATTCCAAGGTTAATCAGGACAATATCCCTTAGGCTTCACTATACAATAGGTCCATCTGATCGAGGCATTTTCTCAATTAAGACACCCTCTTCTCACCAACTTCTCTCAGTCACATTTCTATTGCCTTAATAAAACATCAGGATTTAAAAGACCAACCACAGAGTGCACATGGGGGAACCATGGCTCCAGCTGAATATGTAGCAGAGGATTGTCTTATTTGGCATCACTAGGAGGGGAGCTGCTTAGTCCTGAGGGGCTTGATGATCTAGGGTAGGAGAATGCTAGGTTGTTGAGGCAGGAGTGTGTGGTCAAGTGAGAGAAAACTGCAATACAGGCAGGGGAGGAGATATAGGATTTGTGGAAGGGATCTGTGAAGGGGGATAACGTTTGAAATGTAAATGAATGAAATAAACAATAAAAAATAAAACAACATGACCAGGGAAACTTATTGAAGTAGGTGGTTATTTGGGACCTACAAATGCTGAGCGAGTATAGCACTTCAGTGTCATGACAGAGGTGCACGACTGCAGAAAAGAAGAAAAAACAAACAGGAAGCTGAGACCTGATGGTTCTTATCTTGGGAAGCAAAAATGTAGCAGAGAAAGTACATTGAAAATGGGCACCTACCTTTTGTAACTATAAATTCTAAGCAGTGGCACTCTTTACCAGGCAGACCAAGGCACCAGAAAATTGTCAGCGAGAGGGTATTGCGATGCCTGAAACTAGAGAGTCATCCCATTCAAAACATCACAATAAACAGCTACCCCCACCCACACACTAAAAATTAACACACAACAGTCATTAATTTGGTACACTCACAGTTTTTTGCAGCATATCAGTTCTGAAATGTTTCTTTGGTTAAGTAGTTCTTCTGCTCTTTGCAATATGCATGAAATTTTAACAAGTTGTGTAAAGATGCAAAAGACTTAGAGTCTCCATTTCAGAGACTTCATTTCATGGGATCTTATCTGTAATTTTCCTCCTGCTATTTCTTTTCATTTTTAAATTAATTTTGTAAACTATGTGAAATGACAATCTTGTTTTTGCCTTGTGGTGTTACAGAAGTCTCTTATATAAATCATGATTGACAACTATGATCAAATATTTGGAAATGATGATACATTTAGTAAACACATTGACAAAAGGTCTGAAGTCTTAAACACATACAAAGAATCACTAAATTATTCTGGAAAATCTCCTATTATGACAAAAGGCATAGCTGGACACAACTGGAAAACCAATGATATTGATGAAAAATTTAATATTTCATATGCTGCACTGCAGGAAGAAGGTCTTACAGGTAAGACAAGATTTATTTATTCATCAAATGAATGGAATCATTTGATCAAATCATTTCATGATGTCATAAATTTGTGTATATCAGAGAAGCTTTGGGACACAAAATGATTATTAGAGTATGGGAAAAGTTTTTAAACATCATATATACATATATATGTATATATGTATGTATATATATATGTGTATATATATATATATATATATACTCATATACTGAAATACATCTGGATACATTCAGGTATATGACACATTCTTTATTTAGAGAATCCACCAATATTGTCTGCTATATTTTCCCCCTTTCTTCCCATGGTCCTTAAGTTAGAGAATTTCTTGCATATGAAATTATTTTTTTTGGTAAGATCATTTAGAAACAATGATTTGATTTAAAAATTGATTAAACATTCTGCAATATTAAGCCCTGCACCACTGTCAACATGCTTTGGTTTCGTAGCACAAAAATACTAATGTTTGTTTAATTTACTATGAGAAACAATATTTGTCAAAATCTTATCATTGATAAAAAAATTTGCACAGGATCCACTACAAAACCAATGAGAGGTATGATAAAGAGGTTAAACTCACCTGATAATCAGTTGGTAGCACACAAATTCAAATACATTTTTAACTGAAGTAATTCTTTCTATAGAGTTAAGAAAATATACCCAAATATTACCCTTATTTTAAATGATGTGAATCTATCATCTGAGAATATTTGTCTGATAATCACATTTTATGTTTCATTTAGCAGGACAAAACAGAGCAACTACCACATATAAGTGGTAGTGGATGATTTAAGAAGGTCTAAGGTCATTGTATTTTAATGTTCCCTTCTACCTCCGGTTTAGTCATATTAGAAGAATTATTCCAAGATCCTGTGTTAGTTTTATAATTCACCATATTAGTTACAAATAATTTTCACTCACTGTACTTATTTTATGCTGCATATTTCATATTGTTTGCTATTATAACAAATGTTATTAAATTGGGTTATTGCTTACACTCCAATGTGCCTTGTTCATGGTCCTACACAGTCTTTGGAAAAATTTTCAGTTTCTGCCTCTACAGCCCAGTTATAGTAATAGTTTTCCCACCTCAGTTACCAATGTGTGGCCAGAAGCTAATGACACTGAATAATCCCTCAGAATTCTGCATAGAATCACGTGCCATAGAAAGTTATAAATATAATTCCATTAACAATCAAAATTAATCATCACACATGATGAACTTAGAGTTGGATCATGGTTTTAAAATATACAAAATGACCTGAAAAGATAATCCAGTGTCTAAAACAATTGAGATTTAGACTTTGTAACATGAATTTGGGTCATCAAAACATACATTAAAAAACAAACAAAACTAGGTATTGTAGCACAATCATCTCTAAATGAGAAGTTTCTACCTGAATAGAGATGGCAGTCACAGACAGTAACAGAAGTTTATTGGACAGATATTTCTGACATATTGTTCAGTAATGATCAAAAGAGACCCCCCCCCCGAAAAAAAGAGACAGAGAAAAAGACCAATACTGGAGGCTTCTCATATGTTACTAAGCTCAAACCTCTAATTAAGCTCAAAATATTTATCACCAGTGATATGATCTGCACGTGTTTTACACACACACACACACACACACACACACACACACACACGCATGCATTACATACACTGAGAAATGCACAGAAGCATAAAGCATATTTGTTATATCACTCTTCATCACCTGAGGCCTCAACATGAAATATTCTTTATTCATGGTTTGTTTATCTCAAAAGTGTCTGTAATACAAATTTGAGAAACAGAAATTTTAGAGAAAACCTCCAGTAAAGAAATTGATAATTTCCATATTTACTGTTCTTGGTCTTTCCTGAACTCCCATTACTATAAGTTTACAATGTTTTCATTTATTACTAGTATTATTTTAAACTTTTATCAAAAATTGAATTATAGCATTGTAGCCTGACTTTTCTCCCTTAAGTCCATCACAGTCACTGCACTTTCATACTCATTTCAATATTGTTTTTTACATGTTTTTATATATATTTATCTTTACAAATATGAATATTACTTGAGTTCATTTTGTTCTGTTTGTGAATATGGTTTCCATGATATACAGTGTTATTAGACAATCCATATGCAGGTCATTTCTGGAAAAATTAATATTCTGTTAGTCATAATTAGCTGCCTATAACTTTTGACAAGTGAAATTTTGACCATTGCCTTAGCACTGCATTGACGTTGATATTATTGTGATTTTGCACCTAATTTTATGAGAGGCAATTTCAGAACAGACTTTCAAGTATGCTGGGTCTTACAGTGTTTGTAAGCCCTCTTCTACAATGGTCCCTGAGCTACAGAGCAGTTAGCTCTAATGTACATGTATTCACTGGTGCTGGATTTTTCATAATGCAATTATCTCTTCATTGTGTCCAAGTTTTTGTTTTCTGTAATGGTCTCCATTTTCTATACAAAGAGGCTTCTTTGATGTAGGATGATGGCCCCACTTGTTGGTACATAAAAGACTAATATTTAAAAGCTGGAAGGAATGTCACTAATTTAAATTAAATTAATGTCATCAATTTTAAAGTTTATGACCAAACTAGCTACATAAATCGGACTAGATATCTAGCTCCAGCCATGATTCCAATCCTGGTGAGAGAAATTCTACCAATTGTTAAAGTATTTCCTGTGGCTTTCCCCCAAAATATGGATTTGTCAGGTAGCACTTGGATTTCTCTCAAGGTTGGTGGCTTGAGTGCCAGCTGCCCAATAAATCTTACAAGGAATCTCAGCAATCTACTTGGATATGTCTTAGAAGCCTGTAGGTTTAAGTCAAAGTTCTAAGGTAGATAAAACAGTAGGCAAGTTGACACATTAGGGAAGCAATTGATCATTGTACCCACCTGTAATACCTATAAAGTACGATGATAACCAGTATGGCAAGATAGCAGAATAGGTTCAATAAGTGACACTAATAGCTCAGTTCAAAACAACTGTTCTTTGATTAGACTTAAATGTGTTTTCTTTACCATAGAATTGAACATGGTTCTGGGTCTTTCATTTGGTTTCTCAGAAAAAAATGTTATTCTTAAGTATGCTTTCAAAGTTCAACATTTGGTATCTTGTTATTTCTCTTTAGGATCATCTGTGCAGGTCCTTTGACTTGTCCAAGTCACACATTTTCACTCCTCTCTGACAAGATAAATTCATTTTCCTAGAGTAATATGGTATAAATGTTATATAAATATACAACTCCTTCTTTTTGGTTACTTTAGTTTTCTTCTTTCCACATCTACAATTAGCCTTAATTGACAATAGTCTAAAACATCAAAAGTTTAAATTTCTAGCAATAAGAATGCTTACCATATTGAGTTAATTGAAGAATATTTAACAGTGAGTGCCTTACGTCTGCACGGATGATAATGATTCTATCACCTAGAATTTCCTTATAGTGTGTGCTGCCCCTCATCAAGTTATTTATGAAATATTATGGCACCAATGACTTCCTTTGCTGATCTTTGGTCACACTCAATTTACTCTTGTTTCATACAGCATGTGTAAACAATTAAGATAATATTAAAACTGCATGTAACAAAGGTGACATATATTAGAAATGAAGAATTCAAAGTATGTCTTTTTGAAAATCATATAATAGTAAACATAAGTGAGCCTAAATATAGCATAAGAATAATCAGATATCTTGTAAATTCTTTCAAAAGTAGCAACATACAAAATTAACACACAAAGTGAGTACTCCTTCTTTGTAAAATCACAAACTTACTGAAAAGTAAATCAATGAAAACCTGTCTTTAACAGTAACTTTTAAAAGTATTAAGTTTCTTGGGAAAATTCTAACCAAGAAATAAAAGGCTTTTATGATTAAAAAAAAAAAACAAAAGAAAAAAATGAAAAAAAATTAACCCAAAACAAAACAAAATGTCTTATAAATTGAACAGGTATCAGATAATGGAAAGATTCCCACATGTTCATGAATCGGTGAGATTTAAACAATAAAAATTCTAGACCATCCTGTAGTAACATTTTGATTCTATCCTTTGAAAGCTTGATAAAATTTATAACACTCTTGATGTTATAAGGAGAAACAATATTGTAGAAGTGATTGTTTAAACTTCTTTCCTCCCAGTCTTCTGCCATGTTCCCTTGACCTCACCCATAAAGCCTCACCAACATCACTGCCTAACCATTAACTTAACAAGGCAATACCAAGGAACATGGAAAACTAAATGGGATCTGGTACAAAATGGTAGAAAACATAACACTAAATGGTGAAAGCATTGGGCAGGTCTGTGTGCATGACTGTGGGGCAATCCTGACGTCAAACGCACACTGGGGTTCGGCCTCCACTGCTGGTGATATTATACGCACCCCCCCACACACACTTCTTGATTATGTGCGGTCCCAGCCCTGCCTGAGCGATGGCTACAGGTGTCACCATTCCCCTCCACACACCCAGAGACTCCGCCCATGGGAACTGTCCATCAAGTGTATCACAGCCCCCACTGTCAGTCATTGAAGTTTAGTGCCAGCCATGGCTACCCTGTCAATCACTCGCTGCCCAGGCCAGCCGCAGTCATCATAGTTACTGTGCCTAGTGAACTCATTATTTCCACCTCAAGCCTTGCCCTCATCACAGCCCTGTTTCTCCCCTCATTAGTTTGTCATGAATACTCATGATGCTCATTTGCATGGTCCCATTCATGTGAGCTATTGTCAACTGTAGCTATGCCTCACCATTGTCAGTCATTAAAGGGTGACCCTGTCAGATGTCAAAAAACAAACAAACAAACAAACAAACAAACAAACAAACAAACACAGTGATTGCTTGTCGAGAAGAGGTTGTTTTCCTATATAGTTTATTAGTTGTCAATTGGGGTTAAGGGAATGGAGATATATATTTAAATACATTATCTTTGAAAATTAGTATTTTTCTACCTGAGACAACATAGCAATTAAGTCAAAGTGAATCCCAACTTTTAAAAGATGAACAGCTACTCATCATAAAAAGAAGTAAAGATTCACATAGTGAAACACAAAGTTGTACATAGTGACACAAACAAGAAAACAGAGTAATTCAGGAAAAATGGCCAATAACTGGGCCAATTAGTAAGCTGAGTGCACTCAGGTAAACTGAATTTCTGGATGGAGAGCTTCAGGTAAGTTTCCGAGTGTCCGAACTGCAGCACTGGAAGGGCACAAAGGGTATTGTAGCAGGATTTCCAAGGGCAAAGCTCAGTCGGTGTGAGAAAGCAGACTCATAGAATGGTAATTCTAGGTTACAACTTGCCCAAGAAAAACAGCAAAGTCCTAGACCTGCATCAACTGTACAGTTTGGTAAACAATTAAGGAACTTCCTACAGGATGGTCGGCTTTCCAAACCAGACACACAGAAGAATGTGCTTCCAGACAGCTACAACTTCTGCTCTCAGTCTCCCCAGACTGACTGCTATTTTAACAGCACACACAGGTGTGAATGGAGCATCTGTAGCATCACAGGGGACAGGTGACCTGCATAGGAAACAGGACAGATAAGTAAGAAGGAAAAGGGAGTTTGTTAAACATTGTCTCCAGAAACTGACTCCAGGATGCTTAAGAGCAAGATGGAGGGAGAAGCGGGTACATGGGGGATGAGCAGAGCGAGGAAGCTGGAGAACCTTGGTGTGGGCCATGGGTGCCCCTGCCATGATCTGCAAAAGGTGGAAGAGTGGACGCACCAATCAGCTCAGCTTAGCACCATTCCCCACCCTTCAGCCTACCTGTGACCTGGCAAACTGGATGAATATTACAAACTATTACAGTAGTCCTTGTTGTCAAAATACTCAAACATGAAGCCAAACAACTCCTCTCCTGAAGTTCAACACTTTCGTTCCCCCACCTTACACAATTGTAAAGAGTTTGCAAACACAAGAAACAATCAGTACTCTTTTTAAAACTGACTTTGCAAACCTGTGCTTTTCCCCCAGAGAGAGAGATATTCAAATAAAAAATGTCCCCCCTCTCCCTCTTTCTCGCTCTCCTTTATGAATTCAACTTCAGCATTCCATTCCTACCCCTAGAAATTTGCATGTTTCTCTGGACACACATCTGAAAAGCTTTATTTCAGGAGCTACAGACAGAGCTCCTCGCTAGCCGCATCCCCAGCAGGCCCTGTCCTGAAATGCAACAGTGGGGGGAAAAAAGGAACTGAAGTTTGGGGGAATGTTTTATTTTTTTTAAATCTATTTGCACACCAGTTATTTTCACTAAGATAAATGACAAAACATTATTTGTGAGGCGGAAAAATACACACGTTACAACGTAGTTCCCAAAATCATTTTAACCCAATAGTCATAGAAGGCATTCTGTTCACCACTCACTATACCACATCTTTTGTGCCAATGGACAAATACATTGATTTCCTGTCCTCAACCATTTAAACTTTTAAGTGGAGTATATAAATATTGAAGCAGATTTCAGTTTGTTCTCCCCACCCCCCGCTGGTTTTGGTTTTTGCTTGGAATCATTTCTGTATTCAATTTTTTAATTCTTTCATAACCCTATTCCATGTTTCTTTAAAAAACTAAATTCATGTGGCTTGAATGAAACGCCTTGCTCCTGTAGAAGTCACATACAAGAACATGAGATTTCTTATTATGCACAATACAACCAATGTGACCTTAAACAACTGTATAGAGGAAGTTAACAGTTATGGCGTTACCCTAATAGGAAGAGTATGTGAAGCAACCTACAACACTGCTCTTGTGGAGAAAGAAGGCGTTCTGGAGAAGTTCCGTCCTAAAAATGTGGCTCCCCTTTAAGGATTCCAACAGTCATAGAAACAATGGTTGTAATCAATAAATCTGGGGTGCCTGGTGCCATTGCCAAGGAAGTGGAACTTCAGATGGGAGCTGATTTGTCATATGTATTTACCCAATGTGTCGGCTTAATGAGTAAGTCTACTGAAGCTTCATGAGAGTATTGAAAAAGAGTTTTACCAGGCCATAAGCTCAACAGAATTCCAATCTCTATATTTAGGCTATGATCAACATGTTTGGATACTTAGCAAAAGATTTTTGCTGGACAGTATTTAAAATGTGCTCATTATTTGTAGCAATTGAGTAATCTCATTAAATGTACTCCTGTGCCAGAATATTATTAGTCTGTAAGGAATTTAGAAGGATTAGGTGCCAAAATACCCAGCACAATACTTGTATATTTTTTAGTATCATACAGAACGAATTCTCCAAGAACTAAGAACTCTGTAGACCTTCCGTGGTGTATTCCTTCAGTCATCTTAAACACCATGGGCTTCTCTTGCTCTCTGACTGCTCACTCTATGTTTACATCTCCCACATTACAACAGAATCCATCAGGTTTGCGTTGCCATCATTCTATTTTTTAAACTAAGTATTGTGGTGATTATTTAATGTCTCTGTCTTATGTTGTGCTGTTTGGGAAATCCCCATTTGAAAATCAACTTTGTTACAGAGGCACAAATCTTCAATAACATCTCCAGACGATATGCCTTATAGCTAATTTAATGTTTGCACTCAGAGATGCAAACTAACAAGAAGGGCCTGAGAAAGAGAGGAGAGGAGGGTATTAAATATTTTTTAGTCATATGTTGCCTTTGTCTTGTGCAGAACATGTAGAGTTGAAGCAACACCAGTATAAAATCTATCTGAGTATTCAGAGGGCCTTGAGACTTGATGCTCACACATTTCCTGCCTAAGTGGTTTCCACCAGGATTGTGTCACTGGCAAGTATGACATGTTTTAGAAGCATCCTCAACAAACCCTGCTAAAATCCCCCTGCCTGTTAATCTCATACTATTGCCAATTGATTTCTGCTATTATACATAATATTAACAAAAGCATTTTCACTAAATTCCATATCCAACATTTAGGCATCACCTATTAATTATTTGTAAATGTGCCAAATATTTGTCTCCAATAAACATTTCCATTAGCTTCTTATTTTATTCCAGTTCAAGAGTTAAGAATGAGTTAAGAAGACCCGCGGATCCCGGCCGGCAGCCGCTCTCTGCTCCCAGACCCTGTGAGAGAGAGACCCAACCGCCTGGTCAGGTGGGCACTCCTGAGGCTGCAGAGCGGAAGAGACCACCAACACTGCTCACCCCTGCCCACATCCCTGGCCCAAGAGGAAACTGTATAAGGCCTCTGGGCTCCCCTGGGGGAGGGCCCAGGAGCGGCAGGACACCGGCCTGAGACACCACCGGAACCTGAAAGAAACAGACCTGATAAACAGTTCTCTGCACCCAAATCCCGTGGGAGGGAGAGCTAAACCTTCAGAGAGGCAGACAAGCCTGGGAAACCAGAAGAGACTGCTCCCTGCACACACATCTCGGACGCCAGAGGAAAAAGCCAAAGACCATCTGAAACCCTGGTGCACTGAAGCTCCCGGAAGGGGCGGCACAGGTCTTCCTGGTTGCTGCCGCTGCAGAGAGTCCCTGGGCAGCACCCCACGAGCGAACCTGAGCCTCGGGACCACAGGTAAGACCAAATTTTCTGCTGCAAGAAAGCTGCCTGGTGAACTCAAGACACAGGCCCACAGGAACAGCTGAAGACCTGTAGAGAGGAAAAACTACACGCCCGAAAGCAGAACACTCTGTCCCCATAACTGACTGAAAGAGAGGAAAACAGGTCTACAGCACTCCTGACACACAGGCTTATAGGACAGTCTAGCCACTGTCAGAAATAGCAGAACAAAGTAACACTAGAGATAATCTGATGGCGAGAGGCAAGCGCAGGAACCCAAGCAACAGAAACCAAGACTACAATGCATCATCGGAGCCCAATTCTCCCACCAAAACAAACATGGAAAATCCAAACACACCAGAAAAGCAAGATCTAGTTTCAAAATCATATTTGATCATGATGCTGGAGGACTTCAAGAAAGACATGAACACACTTAGGGAAACACAGGAAAACATTAATAAACAAGTAGAAGCCTACAGAGAGGAATTGCAAAAATCCCTGAAAGAAATCCAGGAAAACACAATCAAACAGTTGAAGGAATTAAAAATGGAAATAGAAGCAATCAAGAAAGAACACAAGGAAACAACCCTGGATATAGAAAACCAAAAGAAGAGACAAGGAGCTGTAGATACAAGCTTCACCAACAGAATACAAGAGATGGAAGAGAGAATCTCAGGAGCAGAAGATTCCATAGAAATCATTGACTCAACTGTCAAAGATAATGTAAAGCGGAAAAAGCTACTGGTCCAAAACATACAGGAAATCCAGGACTCAATGAGAAGATCAAACCTAAGGATAATAGGTATAGAAGAGAGTGAAGAGTCCCAGCTCAAAGGACCAGTAAATATCTTCAACAAAATCATAGAAGAAAACTTCCCTAACCTAAAAAAAATAGATACCCATAGACATACAAGAAGCCTACAGAACTCCAAATAGATTGGACCAGAAAAGAAACACCTCCCGTCACATAATTGTCAAAACACCAAACGCACAAAATAAAGAAAGAATATTAAAAGCAGTAAGGGAAAAAGGTCAAGTAACATATAAAGGGAGACCTATCAGAATCACACCAGACTTCTCGCCAGAAACTATGAAGGCCAGAAGATCCTGGACTGATGTCATACAGACCCTAAGAGAACACAAAAGCCAGCCCAGGTTACTGTATCCTGCTAAACTGTCAATTACCATACATGGAGAAACCAAGATATTCCATGACAAAACCAAATTTACACAATATCTTTCTACAAATCCTGCACTGAAAAGGATAATAAATGGTAAAGCCCAACATAAGGAGGCAAGCTATACCCTAGAAGAAGCAAGAAACTAATCGTCTTGGCAACAAAACAAAGAGAATGAAAGCACACAAACATAACCTCACATCCAAATATGAATATAAAGGGAAACAATAATCACTATTCCTTAATATCTCTCAACATCAATGGCCTCAACTCCCCAATAAAAGGACATAGATTAACAAACTAGATACGCAACGAGGACCCTGCATTCTGCTGCCTACAGGAAACACACCTCAGAGAAAAAGACAGACACTACCTCAGAGTGAAAGGCTGGAAAACAACTTTCCAAGCAAATGGTCAGAAGAAGCAAGCTGGAGTAGCCATTCTAATATCAAATAAAATCAATTTCCAACTAAAAGTCATCAAAAAAGATAAGGAAGGACACTTCATATTCATCAAAGGAAAAATCCACCAAGATGAACTCTCAATCCTAAATATCTATGCCCCAAATACAAGGGCACCTACATATGTAAAAGAAACCCTACTAAAGCTCAAAACACACATTGCACCTCACACAATAATAGTGGGAGATTTCAACACCCCACTCTCATCAATGGACAGATCATGGAAACAGAATTAAACAGTGATGTCGACAGACTAAGAGAAGTCATGAGCCAAATGGACTTAACGGATATGTATAGAACATTCTATCCTAAAGCAAAAGGATATACCGTCTTCTCAGCTCCTCATGGTACTTTCTCCAAAATTGACCATATAATTCGTCAAAAAACGGGCCTCAACAGGTACAGAAAGATAGAAATAATCCCATTCGTGCTATCGGACCACCACGGCCTAAAACTGGTCTTCAATAACAATAAGGGAAGAATGCCCACATATACGTGGAAATTGAACAATGCTCTACTCAATGATAACCTGGTCAAGGAAGAAATAAAGAAAGAAATTAAAAACTTTTTAGAATTTAATGAAAATGAAGATACAACATACTCAAACTTATGGGACACAATGAAAGCTGTGCTAAGAGGAAAACTCATAGCGCTGAGTGCCTGCAGAAAGAAACAGGAAAGAGCATATGTCAGCAGCTTGACAGCACACCTAAAAGCTCTAGAACAAAAAGAAGCAAATACACCCAGGAGGAGTAGAAGGCAGGAAATAATCAAACTCAGAGCTGAAATCAACCAAGTAGAAACAAAAAGGACCATAGAAAGAATCAACAGAACCAAAAGTTGGTTCTTTGAGAAAATCAACAAGATAGATAAACCCTTAGCCAGACTAACGAGAGGACACAGAGAGTGCGTCCAAATTAACAAAATCAGAAATGAAAAGGGAGACATAACTACAGATTCAGAGGAAATTCAAAAAATCATCAGATCTTACTATAAAAACCTATATTCAACAAAATTTGAAAATCTTCAGGAAATGGACAATTTCCTAGACAGAAACCAGGTACCGAAGTTAAATCAGGAACAGATAAACCAGTTAAACAACCCCATAACTCCTAAGGAAATAGAAGCAGTCATTAAAGGTCTCCCAACCAAAAAGACTCCAGGTCCAGACGGGTTTAGTGCAGAATTCTATCAAACCTTCATAGAAGACCTCATACCAATATTATCCAAACTATTCCACAAAATTGAAACAGATGGAGCCCTACCGAATTCCTTCTATGAAGACAAAATTACTCTTATACCTAAACCACACAAAGACACAACAAAGAAAGAGAACTTCAGACCAATTTCCCTTATGAATATCGACGCAAAAATACTCAATAAAATTCTGGCAAACCGAATTCAAGAGCACATCAAAACAATCATCCACCATGATCAAGTAGGCTTCATCCCAGGCATGCAGGGATGGTTTAATATACGGAAAAGCATCAACGTGATCCATTATATAAACAAACTGAAAGAACAGAACCACATGATCATTTCATTAGATGCTGAGAAAGCATTTGACAAAATTCAACACCCCTTCATGATAAAAGTCCTGGAAAGAATAGGAATTCAAGGCCCATACCTGAACATAGTAAAAGCCATATACAGCAAACCAGTTGCTAACATTAAACTAAATGGAGAGAAACTTGAAGCAATCCCACAAAAATCAGGGACTAGACAAGGCTGCCCACTCTCTCCCTACTTATTCAATATAGTTCTTGAAGTTCTAGCCAGAGCAATCAGACAACAAAAGGAGATCAAAGGGATACAGATCGGAAAAGAAGAGGTCAAAATATCACTATTTGCAGATGACATGATAGTATATTTAAGTGATCCCAAAAGCTCCACCAGAGAACTACTAAAGCTGATAAACAACTTCAGCAAAGTGGCTGGGTATAAAATTAACTCAAATAAATCAGTTGCCTTCCTCTATACAAAAGAGAAACAAGCCGATAAAGAAATTAGGGAAACGACACCCTTCATAATAGACCCAAATAATATAAAGTACCTCGGTGTGACTTTAACCAAGCAAGTAAAAGATCTGTACAATAAGAACTTCAAGACACTGAGGAAAGAAATTGAAGAAGACCTCAGAAGATGGAAAGATCTCCCATGCTCATGGATTGGCAGGATTAATATAGTAAAAATGGCCATTTTACCAAAAGCAATCTACAGATTCAATGCAATCCCCATCAAAATACCAATCCAATTCTTCAAAGAGTTAGACAGAACAATTTGCAAATTCATCTGGAATAACAAAAAACCCAGGATAGCTAAAGCTATCCTCAACAATAAAAGGACTTCAGGGGGAATCACTATCCCTGAACTCAAGCAGTATTACAGAGCAATAGTGATAAAAACTGCATGGTATTGGTACAGAGACAGACAGATAGACCAATGGAATAGAATTGAAGACCCAGAAATGAACCCACACACCTATGGTCACTTGATTTTTGACAAAGGAGCCAAAACCATCCAATGGAAAAAAGATAGCATTTTCAGCAAATGGTGCTGGTTCAACTGGAGGGCAACATGTAGAAGAATGCAGATCGATCCATGCTTATCACCCTGTACAAAGCTTAAGTCCAAGTGGATCAAGGACCTCCACATCAAACCAGACACACTCAAACTAATAGAAGAAAAACTAGGGAAGCATCTGGAACACATGGGCACTGGAAAAAATTTCCTGAACAAAACACCAATGGCTTATGCTCTAAGATCAAGAATCGACAAATGGGATCTCATAAAACTGCAAAGCTTCTGTAAGGCAAAGGACACTGTGGTTAGGACAAAACGGCAACCAACAGATTGGGAAAAGATCTTTACCAATCCTACAAGAGATAGAGGCCTTATATCCAAAATATACAAAGAACTCAAGAAGTTAGACCGCAGGGAAACAAATAACCCTATTAAAAAATGGGGTTCAGAGCTAAACAAAGAATTCACAGCTGAGGAATGCCGAATGGCTGAGGAACACCTAAAGAAATGTTCAACATCTTTAGTCATAAGGGAAATGCAAATCAAAACAACCCTGAGATTTCACCTCACACCAGTGCGATTGGCTAAGATCAAAAACTCAGGTGACAGCAGATGCTGGTGAGGATGTGGAGAAAGAGGAACACTCCTCCATTGTTGGTGGGATTGCAGACTGGTAAAACCATTCTGGAAATCAGTCTGGAGGTTCCTCAGAAAATTGGACATTGAACTGCCTGAGGATCCAGCTATACCTCTCTTGGGCATATACCCAAAAGATGCCTCAACATATAAAAGAGACACGTGCTCCACTATGTTCATCGCAGCCTTATTTATAATAGCCAGAAAATGGAAAGAACCCAGATGCCCTTCAACAGAGGAATGGATACAGAAAATGTGGTACATCTACACAATGGAATATTACTCAGCTATCAAAAACAACGAGTTTATGAAATTCGTAGGCAAATGGTTGGAACTGGAAAATATCATCCTGAGTGAGCTAACCCAGTCACAGAAAGACATACATGGTATGCACTCATTGATAAGTGGCTAATAGCCCAAATGCTTGAATTACCCTAGATCCCTAGAACAAACGAAACTCAAGACAGATGATCAAAATGTGAATGCTTCACTCCTTCTTTAAATGAGGAAAAAGAATACCCTTGGCAGGGAAGGGAGAGGCAAAGATTAAATCAGAGACTTAAGGAACACCCATTCAGAGCCTGCCCCACATGTGGCCCATACATATACAGCCACCCAATTAGACAAGATGGATGAAACAAAGAAGTGCAGACCGACAGGAGCCGGATGTAGATCGCTCCTGAGAGACACAGCCAGAATACAGCAAATACAGAGGCGAATGCTAGCAGCAAACCACTGAACTGAGAATAGGACCCCCGTTGAAGGAATCAGAGAAAGAACTGGAAGAGCTTGAAGGGGCTCGAGACCCCATATGTACAACAATGCCAAGCAACCAGAGCTTCCAGGGACTAAGCCACTACCTAAAGACTATACATGGACTGACCCTGGACTCTGACCCCATAGGTAGCAATGAATATCCTAGTAAGAGCACCAGTGGAAGGGGAAGCCCTGGGTCCTGCTAAGACTGAACCCCCAGTGAACTAGTCTATGGGGGGAGGGCGGCAATGGGGGGAGGGTTGGGAGGGGAACACCCATAAGGAAGGGGAGGGGGGAGGGGGATGTTTGCCTGGAAACCGGGAAAGGGAATAACACTCGAAATGTATATAAGAAATACTCAAGTTAATAAAAAAAAAAAAGAATGAGTTAAGAATGCCTTCTTTGAATTATTTTTTCTGTATTGTTGTAGGGACACTTACTTGTCTTGGTTAATATGACTCTTTTTGACCTGTGTCACCTCTTCGGAAGTCTGTCCAAAGTGAGCGATGGGGTGAACAATGGCGGGTAAGCAATGGGAAAGCACATGGCCTCACACCTATACCTGAACCCCTCACACTGTGGCCCCTCCCTCCTTTTTCCCTCCCAGGCTGCTGCAGAGCTGCCAGCACTCAAGTGTATTTTCCCTATGTTCAATTTTGTCCTTTAACCCCAAACTCTGGTAAAATTAAGGAAATTTTCATTATGAAGTTTTGGATCCACTTTACATTTAAACCTATCAGTTTTTCTAGGGTGTTTTTACAGTAGCTAAGCAGGTCCCGAGTAACTTCCAAAAGAATGTTACATTGTATTCTTTTAGAAAAGGCCTTGCCCTTTCCCAGGCCACAGGAGCAGCCTTCCTGCCAAGAATAAACAAGTTCTAACTCTGCAGACTCCTACAGCATTAGGTAGGAATCTATTACTGAACTGCACTTTCAGCTTCGCTAAAAAAATTTGAAAGAATAGGAAATAGTGTAGAGTGAATGGAGGGGAAAGACGTGTGCCCTCAGAAGCCAGGATCCCTAGGAAGCTTCCTCAGGCAAGGGTGGGGAAGATGGAGCAGGCTGCAGTCTATGGGCACTAGCTATCCATTCATGTGCATAGCCAGTCAGCAGTTCCTTACACTTAAGCACAGACCCCTCCACACACAAGATGAAAGAAATTCATCTTCACAAGGAATAAGCACTAGTTTCCACTATGTGCAGAAGAGCAGCTACAATTGAAGTGGGACATCCCAGCGATGACACAGACTGAGGGTACATCTGAGGAGAGAGAGAGAGAGACCTTAAGAGTTTAGTCCAAAAGCTTGGATTACCAAGAATTGAATCCACAGAACACATGAAGCTCGAGAAGAAGAACGACTAAAGTGTGGATGCTTCAGTCCTTCTTAGAAGGAGGAACAAAAATACTCACCGGAGGAAATACAGAGGCAAAGTTTAGAGCAAAGACTGAAGGAAAGACCATCCAGAGACTGCCCCACCTGGGGATTCAGCCCATATACAGCTACCAAAGCCAGACAATATTGCTGATGCCAAGAAGTGCAAGCTGAGAGGAGCCTGATATAGCTGTCTCCTGAAAGGCTCTTCCACAGCATGACAAATAACAGAGGCTGGCAACTTAAACAGAGAATGGGGTCCCCATTGGAGGATTTAGAGAAAGAATTCAAGGAGCTCAAGGGGTTTGCAGCCCCATAAGAAAGACAATACCAACCAACCAGATCTCCCAGGGACTAAACCACCATCCCAAAAGTATACATGGACAGACCCATGGCTTCAGCTGCATATGTAGGAGAGGATCTCCTTTTTGAGCACCAATGGGAGGAGAAGCCCTTGGTCCTGCCAAGGATGGGCCCCTGCAGTGCAGGGGAATATCAGGGCAGGGAGGGAGAAAGTGGTGAGTGGATGGTTGGGAGACACCCTCAAAGAAGCAGGGGGAGGGGAGATGGGATAGGGGGTGTATGTGAAGAGTTAAATTTCAAAAAGAGCCACCCCCTCCCCTTCCTTCACTCCCTGAGGATGGGTCATTACCCTGCTGAATGAGATGAGTCACCCTACCCACATTGCTGAGCAGCTAGATAGCACGTACTCTTTGCTGATGTAATCCCACGCCAAAAGTAACTGTGAGTTCTTTGAATTAGCCAATCCTGTGTAACTGCTCGAAATTCCCTGGCTTCCCCTATATAAACCCCTGCCTGAAGGGGCTCATGGTCGGCTCCTCTATCTCCTGCGTGAGATGCTTGTCGGCCCAAGACCTCGGTGTCGGCCTGAGATCTCGTTAATAAAGCTGCCTCTTGTTATTACATCAAGATCGGCTTCTCAAGTTTCCTGGGGCATGCCGCCATGCCGAGACTGGAGCGAGAGTCTCCCCAAATTTTGGGGTTCTTTCACATGGAGGGGAAACCAGGAAAGAAGATAGCATTTGAAATGTAAAGTTAAAAAAAAAAGAAATTTAAGAAAAAAAAGAGCTACCTGGCTAGGTCACTTGGACATTGGCAACCCCACTGACAAGCTGAAAAGGGGAAGGGCACAAAGACTGGGTAGGACAGGTCCTTGCAGGCCTCTGCATGTGCACCAGGCTTCCCTTCCTACCCTTACTGTATGAGGTAGGAAAGTTCCCTGGTTGTTCTCTTTTAGTTTCCTGTTACTTTTGGATTGAGGCCAAAGATCCTGGACCCTGTTATCAGCACCCAAGGAAAGATGCCACAGGGTGATCTTTCAGGACTTGAGATAGCTGTTCCCAAGCACCTGTCCACTTGGTTCGCAGTCATTATCATGTGAGTCAGGGGACGAGCTAAGGCTCTAGGGTGGTGGTAACCTCCAAGAGCCACTCTAAACCTAGAATAAAGAACTCTCTGAAGTTAGCTCCAAACGCCATCCTTGGTTTCCCTGGATTCAGAGAGCATTCAGACCAAAAGACCAAGAAGAAGGAAGACCAAAATGTGGATGTGTCATTTCTTTTTAGAAGGGAGAACAAATACTTATGGGAGGAAATACAGGGACAAAGAATGGAGCATAGAGTGAAGAAACAGTCATCCAGAGACTGGCCCACCTCGGGATCTTTCCCATAAACAGCAACCAAACCAGTCACTATTGCTGATGGCAAGAAGTGCTTGCTGACAGGAGCCAGATAAAGGGTGTCTCCTGAGAGGCTCTGCCAGAGCCCTACTATACAGATGAGGATGGTTGCAGGTAACCATTGGACTGAACAAGGGGACCCCAATGGAGAGGATAGAGAAAAGACTGGAAGAGCAGAAAAGGTTTGCAACACCATAGGTAGAACAACAATATAAACCAATCGAACCCCACTAGACCTCCCAGCCACTAAACCCCCAACCAATGAGTACACAAGGAGGGACCCATGACTCTAGTCACATATGTGGCAGAGGATGGCACTGTCCAGCATCAATAGGAGGAAAAGCCTTTGGACCTGTGAAGAACTTAGATTATTAGCAATGACCTCCGCCCTATCAAAATATTGGGAATAAAAGTTGTTAGTGAAGCTAGGCTGAGATGTTTTCTACTATTGGCTATGATGTAGAAAATCTTAGGAAATAATTTGAAGTTCAGAAAGGCACACTCGTATGGGTTAAGCTAGGATCTTTATGATCAGAAAATAAGTACAATGGCACTAATGGCTGACATGACTCTCACTCAGGCTGGACTGGTGATAACTAATTTCTTACACCCATTTTCCCCTCAGCTTCCTGATAAGACTTACTATGAATTTCTGATAAGTCAATATGCATTCTGAGGACATAAGGAATATATGACTGATTTTTATATAAAAGTTTAGTGTGATCCTTTTAAGATTCTTACAAGATTACTTTTAAGAAAAATAAGAAAATAATTACTCATTTCTTTCTAATTGCTAATTGCTGCCTGCCAGTAAGAGAAACTGGCTGAGAAAACTATCTTGCTTGCTTACACTTTGTTAATCTATGATAAGTTGCTTTGTTATGAATGTTCATGGGTTTGTAGTACTAATTTTTGTTCTTTACCTGTACTTGTAATGTTATTTCTTATAAGGTATTGAAAAGCACACCATTCACTAACCATTCACTACAATAAAACTAAAACACAAACACATTGTAATTTAATACTGCATGAAAGATTTTGCTGGGATATATATTGAATGAAATGAAGAATACATTGTGGGGATTGGAGCATCCACCAACTATGTGTCTCTGTTGAGGCTTGTGTGTGGTGGGCTGCAGCATTATTTCTTCTAACATAAACTATGGGGTATGTGTGAATATGTGTAAGGGTTGTGTATGTGATGGTTAGAGCATTGTTCTTTTATCTATCAATTGTGAGTGCTTGTATGCATGCATGTATGCATGTATGTATGTATGCATGTATGTATGTATGTATATATGTATATGTGCATAGTTTGCATGAATGAGGGTTGGAGCTTCCACCCTCATTCACCACATATGTGTATGTGTAAAGTTTGTGTCTACGGTAGTCTGGAACATTGTTCCTTTCACCCATCAACAATGTGTATGTATGTAGGTATATGTGTAAAGCTTGTTGCCTTTCTGGGTATGTGTTGCTTTCTCAGGCCACCTATTGCGTGTACTTATGCATCCAGGTATGAAATATTTGAAGCCTGCTTGCTGGAGGTCTGTGTTAACTAATCTATGTGTGAATGTACATATATCTGTCTATAGGTCTATGCATATACGTCTGTGTGTTTGTATGCATATATTTGTATATATGAAATTACTGGACATTGTCTTTTGTTTCATCCATGCAGTGCATGTGTTCATGCCTCTGTGTGTTCGTGTGTGTATTTGTGTTTGTATGTGTGTATGTGTTTGTGTGTGGAAAGAGAGAGAGAGAGACAGAGAGACACAGAGAGAGAGAGAATGTTCTCTCATTCCTTCTCTTTCTTGCTGGCCCCAAGGAGTTAGAAAAAGTTCATAGATTTTCCAGTACGCTCAGGGAGTTCCAGCCCCAGTAATTTAAGCGTTGTTCCCTCATAAAAGGGTCTACCGAGTAACCTCTCTGATTTCTGGTTTCCTTTGGCAGCAGCATCTTTAGGTATCTGGATCCAACCATCAGGAGCTCTGAGCACTGACCCTCAATGGCTGCCTGCCTCAGTTTGCACACCAGATGGATGCCAATGCTGGTCTTTGTCAGGAAAGTACACAGATTTCCTAATGGTGCTTTCAACATTAGTTCCTATTAGAGTAGGTAACTGAAGAGGTATCAGAGATAACTCTTATGTTTCTTTAACATGTTTTATCTCCCTCATATTTTTCTAAATTTAGAAATATCTTGACCATTGTGCCATGTAAAGTATTGACTATTGTTCATGTGCATGTTTTAACTTTTGCGATTTATTTATTGACTTTTAAAGCTTCTAATTTCAACACTAACTTCCAAATGGCAACAAAAGAAAAGTAAAACAACATTAGGGGCAGAAGAATAATTTGGATCATGTGCATTGGTATAGAGGTACTGAACAGAACCACTCCAGTGGGATGGTAAGAGTGTCATTATCTCTTAGTGATTCATGTGGTAGAAACAGCACCATGACATGTGTGAGTGAAGCTTTTCAAGAGCTGTTGACTGGATGGGGTGGTGGTACATGCCTTTAATCCCAGCACTCAGGAGGCAAAGACAGACATATCTCTGTAAGTTTCAAGCGACCCTGATCTACACACCAAGTTGCAAAAAAGCCAGGGATGTTTCTCAGGAACTAAAAAGCAGGAGTATAACAGAAACATTTTAAAACCTATTTTTAACGATGGTTCTTAAGTATTTTAACTTTCCTGTCAGCCACTTTTACCAGAGGTAGTGGGAAAGAAAGGATATGGGGGAGTGGACTTGTTTAGAAATGGTTCTTTAGAGCAACTCCCATCTGTTTTTTTCAGATGGAAAATCGGCAGTTCAGTTCACAGGTCAGCAGCAGCAGCTTGATCTACTCACAAACCCTTCACAGATACATCAGCAATCCAGTTCGGTAGACTCTGGATAGTGAACATGAATCAGCAGCTTTGGCACTACCTTGCAGAGCCAGGCAGGCCTCAGCAGGCATGAGTCAGCAAGATCATACTGATTTCATGACTCCCTGAAAATGTCTGCACAGCATGCATATCATAATCTTTCTTAGCAAGGAGAGACTACTCAGTTTTTGCAATTATTCAGGGCACTAGCCTGGCATGCTGACACATGCCTCTAATTCCACCATTCGGGAGACAGAGGCAGGCAGATCTCTGAGTTTAAGACCATCCTGATCAATAAAGTAAATTAGAGAATATCCAGAGGTACCTATATAAGCCCTGGGGCTAAAGGGTAACAGGGACCATCAGAAGTTTTAGTAGAACTTCTTGATTACCATACACAAGATTTAAGGAAATGGGTGGTCCTTTCTCTGACCCCAGATATCTCAATCAAACAATTGGCTTTTGGAAATACTAATAGAGAAACACTGTCTCGGGCTGGAGAGATGGCTCAGCCATTAAAGGCTAGGCTCACAACCAAAAATATAAGAGAAACACAGTCTCAAAAACCAACCAACCAAACAAACAAACAGACAGACAAAGCCAAAAAAAAAAAAACAACAACAACAACAATAAAACAAAAGAAAGAAAACACTAATCCATATTCTTAAGTGACCTCGCCCCCAAGTTATTTCTGAATTGTAAATAAAAATGCCTACACTCAAAAGCTGTGCAGAATTGAGATCGGTGTTCCCTGGTGTTCCCAGCTTGGGGATGGTAGGAGACCATGACAGGGGTAGATAGAAAAAGGTAAACAGAGCAGAGGAGAAGCCACCATGAGGTAAGAATCTTTAGATAATGGCCATGTGAATTGGCTAATTAGGGTTAAAAGCAGTCCAGACAAAACCATGGCAGATTATGTAATGGAATTATTGACTGAGAAATATGCATAATAGTGTACAGGATAGATATCTACCCAGTTCATGTGCTAATTAAGGATTTTCATAAATATAAAGCTTGTATGCATCTTTTATCCAGAAACTAAATGGACAAAGAACAGGTAGAAATTCATGGTTGAGATCAAATACTTTCTATCACACAAAACCAGACTCCAGCACCTAGTATTACAATCTTCCCAATCCCAGATACCTAGAGACTAGTATAAAAACACAACCTGTAACAGCCAGGGCATTCAAATGTCTATTAGAGACTATCAACACTATCACAGAAGGCCCTGAATATGTCAACATGCCTGAAGAACGAGAATAAAAAAGAGTGTAAGACAGCATTTGCACATATGATAGAGGACTTTAAAGAGAAAAATAAAGAAATCTGTGAAAACCCTAACTGTGGAAGGAAACGAATTAAGAAAACCTAAACAGGGAGATGTGGATGAGTAAAAGGTAGGAACTCAAATAGTCTCTAAGAGCCAGATTTTAATAACAGACTACAACAGATGGAATAGAGAATCTCAGGAATTGAAGAGATGATAGGAGGAATGGATGCATAGATAGAGGAATATGTTAAATCCAAAAGGAGGAAAAGAGTGGAGGGGGAATAAGAAGAAAGGAAATGGAAAGAAAGAAAGAAAGAAAGAAAGAAAGAAAGAAAGAAAGAAAGAAAGAGGGGGTTGGGGATATAGCTCAGTGGTAGAGCCTTTGCCTAGCAAATGCAAGGTCCTGGGTTCAGTCCCCCGCTCCGAAAAAAAAGAAAAAAAAAGAAGGAATGAAGGAATGAAGGAATGAAGGAAGGAAGGAAGGAAAAATAAAGAAAGAAAGTCAATCCTGTAAGAAAACACCCAAGAAATAGATAGGGCTTTTGGACAAAATAACAAATATAATAATAAAATGATAAGACAACAAAGGATATAAGAAGGAGGAAAAGAAACTGGTCAAAAGCAAAAAACCCAAAAAACAAAACAAAGAAAAAACATTCTCAACAAAAATACAGAAGAAAATGTCCTTAACATAAATAAGAGACTTATCAAATTGAAAGGAGCAAAAAGAGTATGAAATGGCCTGGAGTTGAAAAAGAATACCCCTGGGCATATATTACCTAAGCCAATAAGCATGGAGAACAAATAAAGTATAATAAAAGCTGCAAGGGGAAAAGGACTAGTAACATATAAATGCAGTTCTCCTATAAGAATTACAAACTACTTCTCCCTTGAGACTCGAAGAGGCATAAGAGCCTAGATAGATGTGCTGCAGACTAAGAGACCAGACTAATAAAATTATATTTTAGTTGACCCTACGTCTAGGGCACAGGCTCAGGCTAGGGCTAGTGCTTAGGCTTGGGCAAGGTCGTGGGCAAGGGATAGGGCTAGGGTTTGTGCTCTGGCTCAGGATAGGGCTTAGTCTCTGACTCTGACCAGGTCCGGAACACGGGCTGGTGCTCAGACAAGGGTTAGTTCTAGGGCCAGGTCTAGGGCTAGGTCTTGGGCTAGGGCTCAAGCTGGGGCTTGGGTTCTTGCTTGGGTCACAGCTAGGGCTCGGTCTAAGGCTAAGGCATGGGCTCAGTCTCAGGCTCAGGCTAAGGCATGGGCTCAGTCTCAGGCTAGGGCTAGGGCATGGGCTCAGTCTCAGGCAAGGACTCGGGCTCAGGCTAGGGATAGGATGGAGTTGGGGGCTCACCCAGGGATGTGGACTCTGACCGGGGAGGGCAGGGGCATCAAGGTGCATAAGAGTATGTGTCACACCTGATACAGTGCTGCAGTCTTTGTACTGGACAAGGTAAGGAGGTAGTGAATCTGTAAAGAGCCTGGCCTGGTTTTTCATGCTATGAAACCAACCGAATCAGAGGGAGGGTTATTTTATGATTTATGTACTTGAAAGGGGACATAGATACTCTATGTGCAGGGGCAGAGAAGCCTAGTCGAAAGACTCCCCTCAAAGATTAAAAAGGAGTCAAAGGTTCTGTCCTCTAAATGTGAACAAAAACTGGTGTTAGGACAGGTCTTCCTGGTTGCTGCCGCCGCAGAGAGCCCGTGGGCAGCACACCTCGAGCAAACTTGAGCCTCGGGACCACAGGTAAGACCAACTTCTCTGCTGCAAGAAAGCTGCCTGGTGAAATCGGGACACACAGAGGCAGAATTCCTCTAGGACCGGGCACGTCCTGTGTTTTGTCCCACACCCGCGGATCCCGGCCCGCAGCAGGTCTCTGCTCCCAGACCCCCTGGGAAAGAGACCTCACCACCTGGCCAGGTGGGCACTCCTGAGGCTGCAGAGCAGAAGAGACCACCAACACTGCCCACCCCTGCCCACATCCCTGGCCCAAGAGGAAACTGTATAAGGCCTCTGGGCTCCCGTGGGGGAGGGCCCAGGAGCGGCAGGACCGCTGCCTGAGACACCAACGGAACCAGAAGGAAACAGACTGGATAAACAGTTCGCTGCACCCAAATCCCATGGGAGGGAGAGCTAAATCTTCAGAGAGGCAGACAAGCCTGGGAAAACAGAAGAGACTGCTCTCTGCACACACATCTCGGACGCCAGAGGAAAACACCAAAGGCCATCTGGAACCCTGGTGCACTGAAGCTCCCGGAAGGGGCGGCGCATATCTTCCTGGTTGCTGCCGCTGCAGAGAGCCCATGGGCAGCACCCCACTAGTGAACTTGAGCCTCGGGACCACAGGTAAGACCAACTTTTCTGCTGCAAGAAAGCTGCCTGGTGAACTCAAGACACAGACACACAGGAACAGCTGAAGACCTGTAGAGAGGAAAAACTACATGCCTGAAAGCAGAACACTCTGTCCGCATAAATGACTGAAAGAGAGGAAAACAGGTCTACAACACTCCTGACACACAGGTTTATAGGACAGTCTAGCCACTGTCAGAAATAGAAGAACAAAGTAACACTAGAGATAATCTGATGGCAAGAGGCAAGCGCAGGAACCCAAGTAACAGAAACCAAGACTACATGGCATCATCGGAGCCCAATTCTCCCACCAAAACAAACATGGGATATCCAAACACACCAGAAAAGCAAGATCTAGTTTCAAAATCATATTTGATCGTGATGCTAGAGGACTTCAAGAAAGACGTGAAGAACTCCCTTAGGGAAACACAGGAAAACATTAATAAACAAGTAGAAGCCTACAGAGAGGAATCACAAAAACCCCTGAAAGAATCACAAAAATCCCAGAAAGAATTCCAGGAAAACACAATCAAACAATTGAAGGAATTAAAAATGGAAATAGAAGCAATCAAGAAAGAACACATGGAAACAACCCTGGATATAGAAAACCAAAAGAAGAGACAAGGAGCTGTAGATACAAGCTTCACCAACAGAATAGAAGAGATGGAAGAGAGATCTCAGGAGCAGAAGATTTCATAGAAATCATTGACTCAACTGTCAAAGATAATGTAAAGCGGAAAAAGCTACTGGTCCAAAACATACAGGAAATCCAGGACTCAATGAGAAGATCAAACCTAAGGATAATAGGAATAGAAGAGAGTGAAGACTTCCAGCTCAAAGGACCAGTAAATATCTTCAACAAAATCATAGAAGAAAACTTCCCTAATCTAAAAAAAGATATACCCATAGGCATACAAGAAGCCTACAGAACTCCAAATAGATTGGACCAGAAAAGAAACACCTCCCGTCACATAATAGTCAAAACACCAAACGCACAAAATAAAGAAAGAATATTAAAAGCAGTAAGGGAAAAAGGTCAAGTAACATATAAAGGCAGACCTATCAGAATCACACCAGACTTCTCGCCAGAAACTATGAAGGCCAGAAGATCCTGGACTGATGTCATACAGACCCTAAGAGAACACAAATGCTAGCCCAGGTTACTGTATCCTGCAAAACTCTCAATTAATATAGATGGAGAAACCAAGATATTCCATGACAAAACCAAATTTACACAATATCTTTCTACAAATCCAGCACTACAAAGGATAATAAATGGTAAAGCCCACCATAAGGAAGCAAGCTATACCCTAGAAGAAGCAAGAAACTAATCATCTTGGCAACAAAACAAAGAGAATGAAAGCACACAAACATAACCTCACATCCAAATATGAATATAACGGGAAGCAATAATCACTATTCCTTAATATCTCTCAACATCAATGGCCTCAACTCCCCAATACAAAGACATAGATTAACAAACTGGATACGCAACGAGGACCCTGCATTCTGCTGCCTACAGGAAACACACCTCAGAGACAAAGACAGACATTACCTCAGAGTGAAAGGCTGGAAAACAATTTTCCAAGCAAATGGTCAGAAGAAGCAAGCTGGAGTAGCCATTCTAATATCAAATAAAATCAATTTTCAACTAAAAGTCATCAAAAAAGATAAGGAAGGACAATTCATATTCATCAAAGGAAAAATCCACCATGATGAACTCTCAATCCTAAATATCTATGCCCCAAATACAAGGGCACCTACATATGTAAAAGAAACCTTACTAAAGCTCAAAACACACATTGCACCTCACACAATAATAGTGGGAGATTTCAACACCCCACTCTCATCAATGGACAGATCATGGAAACAGAAATTAAACAGAGATGTAGACAGACTAAGAGAAGTCATGAGCCAAATGGACTTAACGGATATGTATAGAACATTCTATCCTAAAGCGAAAGGATATACCTTCTTCTCAGCTCCTCATGGTACTTTCTCCAAAATTGACCATATAATTCGTCAAAAAACGGGCCTCAACAGGTACAGAAAGATAGAAATAATCCCATGCGTGCTATCGGACCACCACGGCCTAAAACTGGTCTTCAATAACAATCAAGGAAGAATGCCCACATATACTTGAAAATTGAACAATGCTCTACTCAATGATGACCTGGTCAAGGAAGAAATAAAGAAAGAAATTAAAAACTTTGTAGAATTTAATGAAAATGAAGGTACAACATACCCAAACTTATGGGACACAGTGAAAGCTGTGCTAAGAGGAAAACTCATAGCGCTGAGTGCCTGCAGAAAGAAACAGGAAAGAGCATATGTCAGCAGCTTGACAGCACACCTAAAAGCTCTAGAACAAAAAGAAGCAGATACACCCAGGAGGAGTAGAAGGCAGGAAATAATCAAATTCAGAGCTGAAATCAACCAAGTAGAAACAAAAAGGACCATAGAAAGAATCAACAGAACCAAAAGTTGGTTCTTTGAGAAAATCAACAAGATAGATAAACCCTTAGCCAGAATAACGAGAGGACACAGAGAGTGCATCCAAATTAACAAAATCAGAAATGAAAAGGGAGACATAATACAGATTCAGAGGAAATTCAAAAAATCATCAGATCTTACTGTAAAAACCTATATTCAACAAAACTTGAAAATCTTCAGGAAATGGACAATTTCCTAGACAGATACTAGGTACCGAAGTTAAATCAGGAACAGATAAACCACTTAAACAACCCCATAACTCCTAAGGAAATAGAAGCAGTCATTAAAGGTCTCCCAACCAAAAAGAGCCCAGGTCCAGACGGGTTTAGTGCAGAATTCTATCAAACTTTCATAGAAGACCTCATACCAATATTATCCAAACTATTCAACAAAATTGAAACAAATGGATCACTACCGAATACCTTCTACGAAGCCCCAATTACTCTTATACCTAAACCACACAAAGACACAACAAAGAAAGAGAACTTCAGACCAATTTCCCTTATGAATATCGACGCAAAAATACTCAACAAAATTCTGGCAAACCGTATGCAAGAGCACATCAAAATTATCATCCACCATGACCAAGTAGGCTTCATCCCAGGCATGCAGGGATGGTTTAATATACGGAAAACCATCAACGTGATCCATTATATAAACAAACTGAAAGAACAAAACCACATGATCATTTCATTAGACGCTGAGAAAGTATTTGACAAAATTCAACACCCCTTCATGATAAAAGTCCTGGAAAGAATAGGAATTCAAGGCCCATACCTGAACATAGTAAAAGGCATATACAGCAAACCAGTTGCTAACATTAAACTAAATGGAGAGAAACTTGAAGCAATCCCACTAAAATCAGGGACTAGACAAGGCTGCCCACTCTCTCCCTACTTATTCAATATAGTTCTTGAAGTTCTATCCAGAGCAATCAGACAACAAAAGGAGGTCAAGGGGATACAGATCGGAAAAGAAGAAGTCAAAATATCACTATTTGCAGATGATATGATAGTATATTTAAGTGATCCCAAAAGATCCACCAGAGAACTACTAAAGCTGATAAACAACTTCAGCAAAGTGGCTGGGTATAAATTAACTCAAATAAATAATTGCCTTCCTCTGTACAAAAGAGAAACAAGCCGAGAAAGAAATTAGGGAAACGACACCCTTCATAATAGACCCAAATAATATAAAGTACCTCAGTGTGACTTTAACAAAGCAAGTAAAAGATCTGTACAATAAGAACTTCAAGACACTGAAGAAGGAATTTGAAGAAGACCTCAGAAGATGGAAAGACCTCCCATGCTCATGGATTGGCAGGATTAATATAGTAAAAATGGCCATTTTACCAAAAGCAATCTGCAGATTCAATGCAATCCCCATCAAAATACCAATCCAATTCTTCAAAGAGTTAGACCGAACAATTTGCAAATTCATCTGGAATAACAAAAAACCCAGGATAGCTAAAGCTATCCTCAACAACCTTTTATTATTATCAGGGGGAATCACTATCCCTGAACTCAAGCAGTATTACAGAACAATAGTGATAAAAACTGCATGGTATTGGTACAGAGACAGACAGATAGACCAATGGAATAGAATTGAAGAACCACAAATGAACCCACACACCTATGGGCACTTGATTTTTGACAAAGGAGACAAAACCCTCAAATAGAAAAAAGATAGCATTTTCAGCAAATGGTGCTGGTTCAACTGGAGGTCAACATGTAGAAGAATGCAGATTGATCCTTGCTTATCACACTGTACAAAGCTTAAGTCCAAGTGGATCAAGGATCTCCACATCAAACCAGACACACTCAAACTAATAGAAGAAAAACTAGGGAAGCATCTGGAACACATGGGCACTGGAAAAAATTTCCTAAACAAAACACCAATGGCTTACGCTCTAAGATCAAGAATCGACAAATGGGGGGTTGGGGATTTAGCTCAGTGGTAAAGCGCTTGCCTAGGAAGCGCAAGGCACTGGGTTCAGTACCCAGCTCCGAAAAAAAGAACCAAAAAAAAAAAAAAAAAAAAAAAGAATCGACAAATGGGATCTCATAAAACTGCAAAGCTTCTGTAAGGCAAAGGACACTGTGGTTAGGACAAAACGGCAACCAACAGATTGGGAGATCTTTACCAATCCTACAACAGATAGAGGCCTTATATCCAAAATATACAAAGAACTCAAGAAGTTACACCGCAGGGAAACAAATAACCCTACTAAAAAATGGGGTTCAGAGCTAAACAAAGAATTCACAGCTGAGGAATGCCGAATGGCTGAGAAACACCTAAAGAAATGTTCAACATCTTTAGTCATAAGGGAAATGCAAATCAAAACAACCCTGAGATTTCACCTCACACGAGTGAGAATGGCTAAGATCAAAAACTCAGGGGACAACAGATGCTGGCGAGGATGTGGAGGAAGAGGAACACTCCTCCATTGTTGGTGGGATTGCAAACTGGTACAACCATTCTGGAAATCAGTCTGGAGGATCCTCAGAAAATTGGACATTGAACTGCTTGAGGATCCAGCTATACCTCTCTTGGGCATATACGCAAAAGATGCCCCAACATATAAAAAAGATACGTGCTCCACTATGTTCATTGCAGCCTTATTTATAATAGCCAGAAGCTGGAAAGAACCCAGATGCCCTTCAACAGAGGAATGGATACAGAAAATGTGGTACATCTACACAATGGAATATTACTCAGCTATCAAAAACAACGACTTTATGAAATTCATAGGCAAATGGTTGGAACTGGAAAACATCATCCTGAGTGAGCTAACCCAATCACAGAAAGACATACATGGTATGCACTCATTGATAAGTGGCTATTAGCCCAAATGCTTGAATTACCCTAGATGCCTAGAACACTTGAAACTCAAGACGGATGATCAAAATGTGAATGCTTCACTCCTTCTTTAAAAGGGGAACAAGAATACACTTGGCAGGGAAGAGAGAGGCAAAGATTAAAACAGAGACTGAAGGAACACCCATTCAGAGTCTGCCCCACATGTGGCCCATACATATACAGCCACCCAATTAGACAAGATGGATGAAGCAAAGAAGTGCAGACCGACAGGAGCCGGATGTAGATTGTTCCTGAGAGACACAGCCGGAATACAGCAAATACAGAGGCAAATGCCAGCAGCAAACCACTGAACTGAGAATAGGACCCCCGTTGAAGGAATCAGAGAAAGAACCGGAAGATCTTGAAGGGGCTCGAGACCCCATATGTACAACAATGCCAAGCAACCAGAGCTTCCAGGGACTAAGCCACTACCTACAGACTATATATGGACTGACCCTGGACTCTGACCTCATAGGTAGCAATGAATATCCTAGTAAGAGCACCAGTGGAAGGGGAAGCCCTGGGTCCTGCTAAGACTGAACCCCCAGTGAACTAGACTGGTGGGGGGAGGGCGGCAATGGAGGGAGGGTTGGGAGGGGAACACCCATAAAGAAGGGGAGGGGGGAGGGGGATGTTTGCCCGGATACCGGGAAAGGGAATAACACTCGAAATGTATATACGAAATACTCAAGTTAATAAAAAAAAAAAAAAAAAAGAATCAACAAAACCAAAAGTTGGTTCTTTGAGAAAATCAACAAGATAGATAAACCCTTAGCCAGACTAACGGGAGGACACAGAGAGTGTGTCCAAATTAACAAAATCAGAAATGAAAAGGGAGACATAACTACAGAATCAGAGGAAATTCAAAAAATCATCAGATCTTAGTATAAAAGCCTATATTCAACAAACATTGAAAATCTGGAGGAAATGGACAATTTTCTAGACAGATACCAGGTACCGAATTTAAATCAGGAAAAGATAAACCAGTTAAACAACCCCATAACTCCTACGAAAATAGAAGCAGTCATTAAAGGTCTCCCAACCAAAAAGAGCCCAGGTCCAGACGGGTTTAGTGCAGAATTCTATCAGACCTTCATAGAAGACCTCATACCAATACTATCCAAACTATTCCACAAAATTGAAAAAGATGGAGCACTACCGAATTCCTTCTATGAAGACAAAATTACTCTTATACTTAAACCACACAAAGACCCAACAAAGAAAGAGAACTTCAGACCAATTTCCCTCATGAATATCGACGCAAAAATACTCAATAAAGTTCTGGCAAACCGAATCCAAGAGCATATCAAATCAGTCATCCACCATGATCAAGTAGGCTTCATCTTAGGCATGCAGGTATGGTGTAATATACGGAAAACCATCAACGTGAACCATTATATAAACAAACTGAAAGAACAAAACCACATGATCATTTCATTAGGTGCTGAGAAAGCATTGGAGAAAATTCAACACCCCTTCATGATAAAAGTCCTGGAAAGAATAGGAATTCAAGGCCCATACCTAAACATAGTAAAAGCCATAAACAGCAAACCAGTTGCTAACATTAAACTAAATAGAGAGAAACTTGAAGCAATTCCACTAAAATCAGGGACTAGACAAGGCTGCCCACTCTCTCCCTACTTAATTCAATATTGTTCTTGAAGTTCTAGCCAGAGCAGTCAGACAACAAAAGGAGGTCAAGGGGATACAGATCGGAAAAGAAGAAGTCAAAATATCACTATTTGCAGATGATATGATAGTATATTTAAGTGATCCCAAAAGATCCACCAGAGAACTACTAAAGCTGATAAACAACTTCAGCAAAGTGGCTGGCTATAAAATTAACTCAAATAAATCAGTAACCTGCCTCTACACAAAAGAGAAACAAGCCGAGAAAGAAATTCGGGAAAAGATACCCTTCATAATAGACCCAAATAATATAAAGTACCTCGGTGTGACTTTAACCAAGCAAGTAAAAGATCTGTAAAATAAGAAATTCAAGGCTCTGAAGAAAGAAATTGAAGAAGACCTCAGAAGATGAAAAGATCTCCCATGCTCATGGATTGGCAGGATTAATATAGTAAAAATGGCCATTTTACCAAAAGCAATCTGCAGATTCAATGCAATCCCCATCAAAATACCAATCCAATTCTTCAAAGAGTTAGACAGAACAATTTGCAAATTCATCTGGAATAACAAAAAACCCAGGATAGCTAAAGCTATCCTCAACAATAAAAGGACTTCAGGGGGAATCACTATCCCGGAACTCAAGCAGTATTACAGAGCAATAGTGATAAAAACTACATGGTATTGGTACAGAGACAGACACATAGACCAATGGAACAGAATTGAAGCCCCAGAAATGAACCCACACACCTATGGTCACTTGATTTTTGACAAAGGAGCCAAAACCATCAAATGGAAAAAGATAGCATTTTCAGCAAATGGTGCTGGTTCAACTGGAGGTCAACATGTAGAAGAATGCAGATCGATCCAGGCTTATCACCCTGTACAAACTTAAGTCCAAGTGGATCAAGGACCTCCACATCAAACCAGATACACTCAAACTTATAGAAGAAAAACTAGGGCAGCATCTCTAACACATGGGCACTGGAAAAAATTTCCTGAACAAAACACCAATGGCTTACGCTCTAAGATCAAGAATCGACAAATGGGATCTCATAAAACTGCAAATCTTTTGTAAGGCAAAGGACCCTGTGGTTAGGAAAAAATGGCAACCAACAGACTGGGAAAAGATCTTTACCAATCCTACAAGAGATAGAGGCCTTATATCCAAAATATACAAAGAACTCAAGAAGTTAGACTGCAGGAAGACAAATAACCCTATTAAAAATGGGGTTCAGAGCTAAACAACGAATTCATAGCTGAGGAATGCCGAATGGCTGAGAAACACCTAAAGAAATGTTCAACATCTTTAGTCATAAGGGAAATGCAAATCAAAACAATCCTGAGATTTCACCTCACACCAGTGAGAATGGCTAAGATTAAAAACTCAGGTGACAGCAAATGCTGGCGAGGATGCGGAGAAAGAGGAACACTCCTCCATTGTTGGTGGGATTGCAAACTGGTACAACCATTCTGGAAATCAGTCTGGAGGTTCCTCAGAAAATTGGACATTGAACTGCCTGAGGATCCAGCTATACCTCTCTTGGGCATATACCCATAAGATGCCCCAACATATAAAAAAAGACACGTGCTCCACTATGTCCATAGCAGCCTTATTTATAATAGTCAGAATCTGGAAAGAACCCAGATGCCCTTCTACAGTTGAACGGATACAGAAAATGTGGGACATCTACACAATGGGATATTGCTCAGCTATCAAAAACAATGACTTTATGAAATTCGTAGGCAAATGAAGGCAACTGGAAAATATCATCCTGAGTGAGGTAACCTAATCACAGAAAAACACACATGGTATGCACTCATTGATAAGTGGCTATTAGCCCAAATGCTTGAATTACCCTAGATGCCTAGAACATTTGAAACTCAAGACAGATGATCAAAATGTGAGTGCTTCACTCCTTCTTTAAAAGGGGAACAAGAATACCCTTGGCAGGGAATAGAGAGGCAAAGATTAAAACAGACACAGAAGGAACACCCATTCAGAGCCTGCCCCACATGTGTGCCATACATATACAGCCACCCAATTAGACAAGATGGATTAAGCAAAGAAGTGCAGGTAGACAGGAGCCAGATGTAGATGGCTCCTGAGAGACACACCCAGAATACAGCAAATACAGAGGTGAATGCCAGCAGCAAACCACTGAACTGAGAACAGGACCCCCGTTGAAGGAATGAGAGAAAGAACTGGAGGAGCTTGAGGGGGCTCGAGACCCCATATGAACAACAATGCCAAACAACCAGAGCTTCCAGGGACTAAGCCACTACCTGAAGAATATACATTTACTGACCCTGGACTCTGACCTCATAGGTAGCATAGAATACCCTAGTAAGATCACCAGTGTAAGGGGAAGCTCTAGGTCCTGCTAAGACTGAACCCCCAGGGAATGTGATTGTTGGGGGAAGGGCGGCAATGGGGGGAGGATGGTGAGGGGAACACCCATAAAGAAGGGGAGGTGGAGGGGTTAGGGGGATGTTGGCCCGTAAACCAGGAAAGGAAGTAACATTCGAAATGTAAATAAGAAATACTCAAGTTAATAAAAAAATATTTAAAGTAAAAAGAAAATAAATAAAAGTAAGGTTCAGAGCTAAACAAAGAATTCACAGCTGTGGAATGCCGAATGACTGAGAAACACCTACAGAAATGTTCAACATCTTTAGTCATAAGGGAAATGCAAATCATAACAACCCTGAGATTCCACCTCACACCAGTGACTTGCCTAAGATCAAAAACTCAGGTGACAGCTGATGCTGGCGAGGATGTGGAGAAAGAGGAACACTCCTCCATTGTTGGTGGGATTGCAGACTGGTACAACCATTCTGGAAATCAGTCTGGAGGTTCCTCAGAAAATTAGACATTGAAATACCTGTGGACCCAGCTATACCTCTCTTTGGCAGATACCCAAAATATTCCCTAACATATAACAAAGACACATGCTCCACTCTGTTTAAAGCAGCCTTATTTATAATAGCCAGAAGCTGGAAAGAACCCAGATGCCTTTCAACAGAGAAATGGATACAAAAAAAGTAGTACATCTACAACATAGAATACTACTCAGCTATCAAAAACAATGTCTTTATGAAATTCATAGGCAAATGGATGGAACTGGAAAATATCATCCTGAGTGAGGTAAGCCAATCACAGAAAAACACACTTGGTATGCACTCATTGATAAGTGGATATTAACCGAAATGTTCGATTTACCCTAGATGCACAGAACACATGAAACCAAGGAAGGATGACCAAAATACGAATGCATCACTCCTTCTTAAAAGGGGAATAAGAATACCCTTGGGAGGGAATAGGGAGGCAAAATTTAGAACAGAGGCAGAAGGAACACCCTTTCAGAGCCTGCAACACATGTGGCCCATACATATACAGCCACCAAACTAGATAAGATGGATGAAGCAAAGAAGTGCAGGCTGACAGGATCTGGATGTAGATCTCTGCTGAGAGACATACCCAGAATACAGCAAATACATAGACGAATGCCAGCAGCAAACCACTGAACTGAGAATGGTATCCCCATTGAAGGAATCTTAGAAAGGACTTAAAAAGCTTGAAGGGGCTTGAGATCCCATATGAACAACAATGCCAAATAACCACAGGTTCCAGGGACTAAGCCAGTACGCAAAGAGTATACATGGATTGACCCTGTGCTCAAACTGCATAGGTAGCAATGAATAGTCTAGTAAGAGCACCAGTGGAAGGGGAAGCCCTTGGTCCTGCCAAGTCTGAATGCCCAGTGAATCTGATTGTTTGGGGGAGGGTGGTAATGGGGGGAGGATGGGGAACGGAACACCCATATAGAAGGTGAGGGGGAGGGGTTAGGGGGATTTTGTCCTGGAAACTGGGAAAGGGATTAACAATTGAAATGTAAATAAGAAATACCCAAGTTAATAAAGATGGAGAAAAAAAGCAACCTATTCAAAACAGTGTAAAAAAAAACATGAAATTGTATTTGTAAGTGTGTTGGGATTTTAAAGTTATTTTTGTGTCAGGGAGCTGTACCTGCTGTTTATTGGAATGTCTTTTCTTGGTTGTAGGATGAGCACCTCGCTGCCTTGTTCCAGAAGCTGGAGGAACCGTTTATTCTGTTATCAGGAGGATGAGAAACTGCAATATTTAGAGGAATTGCTATCTATATTAATGGTTAGAGATGTTGAGTGCGTTTCACTGTTTTGTGCCCAATTTTATCATGAACTTTTTAAGATTAAGAAAAAAATGTTTTAATCTTCAATTACTTATAGTCTGACTTATTTGCTTTTCTGTTGCTATGATGAAGTACCATGACCAAGTCAGTTTATGGAAGAGTTTATTTTAGGTGAGCTTCCATGAGATCATCATGGCAGGGTGCTGAGAGATCACATGGTAAACCCCAAATATGAAGCAAAGAGAGTGAACAGGAATTGGGGCTAGTCTATATACTAGCCTCAGAGCTAGTCCCTAGCAAGGTAGAGCCTGTAAAGTCACCACCAGGGTTCAGACATTAGAGCCTATGGGACATATTCTCATTCAAACCACCACATTTCCCTTCCAGGCTCCAAAGGCCATTGTTATGATGAGAAGTATATTTAATCCTACTTCAGAAGTCCCCAGGGTCTCCCATGGTCTCCCACAGTCTCGTTAAAACCCCGTGAATTCGAAAAGTGAATTAATTTCAACATACAATGGAAAAGATATATATTACTATTTCCTAAAAGAAGAAATGGGGGCATAGTCAGAAAATGCTGGACCAAGCAAGACTGATAAGGCAGCATGTAAACATCAAGTCCCCTAGGTCAGACTTCCCACCTGTGGGTCATGACCCATTTACAGGGGCTCTCTAAGACCATCTGTAAACCTATGTTTACATTATGATTCATGACAGTAGCAAAGTTACAATTATGAAGTAGCAACAAAGATAATTTCAAGGTTGGGGTTCACAACAACACAAGGTATTACATTAAAGGGTCACAGCATTAGGAAGGTTGAGAACCAGGGCTCTAGCTTAATATCTGATATCAGAGGCTTAGATGGCAGCATCCCTCCATCTTCTGCCTTTAAAATATATCTCTTCCAGGCTGGTTCTATCCCATGTAAGCAACTCTCCCTGGCAGAAATCACAGCTTTGGCGCTCCAACACCTTGGAGTCTGTACAAGTATCCCAGGCTTCACTTCATCTCTCAGGGTCTTCATGCAGGAACTCAGGATTAGGGTTGGCCCTGAGGTCCTTTGGGGTGCATGCTTGTGATTTCCTAGAGAAAGATCTGTTTTTTTCTTGCTTGAGAAAGGGTACATACGTAGCAGAGAACATTTTTGGATTTGTGAAAGGTCAGGAAAGGGCAATAATTGTCAGTCTAGAAAGGGTATCACCGAGTTACCCCTTTGTATTAGTTGCCTCTTCTACCAGTTCTATCTACTCCTCCTGGGTCTAGTCTCTGGAATGAATGAGTAGTTTGTCTTGTGAGTTGGTGACGATATCTGGAAATTTTAATTTTTCCATAGCTTTAGCTATGAACTCCCTGTCTGAAGACTTATCTGCTGTGATGATTTGAATAAGAATGATCACCATAGGCTCATATGCTTGAATGCTTGTCCTATAAGGAGTAGCACTATTAGGAGGTGGGGCCTTGTTGGAGTATGTGTGGCCATGTTGGAGGATGTGGGTCACTGGGAAAGTGGGCTGTGAGGTCTTTATATTCAAGCTATGACCAGTGTCGACACAGTCTCCTGCTCCTGCCTTCAGATGAAGATGTAGAACTCTCAGCTCCTTCTCCATCAGGATGCCTCCCTGAATGCTGCCATGCTTCCCACCATGGCGATAATGGACTAAACTTCTGAGAGTGTAAGCCAGGCCAAAGTCAGATTTCCTTATCAAAGTTGACTCAGTAACGGTGTCTCTTCACAGCAATAAAACTGTAAGACACCTATTCACCTCCTTTTTTTTTGCCCAGTGAAATTGTTCCATCTGTTTCTGGCCCCCAATTATTTATTTATTTATTTAATTTTATTTTCCTTTTTTTTTTTGTACCAAATAATTTCTGAGTTTTCATTTACCCAATCTAGGTTTATATCTTTCTGATCATTTTAGCACTTGTCTTTCTTTATTGAGTATTACTACCCAATTTTTTCTTAATTGAGTCTTCTTGATGGTCATAGTTGTGTATGTTTGCCCCAATTGACAGCAAATTGCTGTCAATATGTATGTCAGTGTCATTTTTTTTTAACCTGTGCAGTTGACTGATACATATTTGTCATTTGAGATCTCTTCATATATCACTGTGCTTGATTCCTGGTTGTCTTCATACAGGTATAGATGATTTCACCTTGTTTCTCTGGGTCCATGGCTAATTAATTAATTAATTAATTAACATGAGTACACTGTAGCTGTATTCAGACACATCAGGATATATCATCAGATCCCATTACAGATGGTTGTGAGCCACCATGTGGTTGTTGAGAATTGAACTCAGGACCTCTTATCCACTGAGCTATCTCTCCAGCCCAGGTCCATGCCTCTTAAGGTATGTGCAATATTACCCCTCTTTAGACCTTATTATAGTTCCTTGTTATATAGACACAAGGTAGAGTTACATTTTCATTACTATATAATTGTACTGTTGTTGTCTCTGTGATGACTGAATCTAACTATTTTATTTATTCGTTGAGTTAAAGTTAAGTACTAATCAATCAAGATATTTGCTTAACGAGAGCAGATCATACTGTTTATAATTACAAGTTTTGCTGGTAAAGTGTTACTTCAGAGTGGATCCTGGTACAGCTTTTAGAGTTAGCCTATAGAAAATGCAAAAATTTTCTTCAACATACCTTGGCAAATTTAATTTCTTAGACTTTGGTCATATATACTCTGAGAAGTTAAGAATGTTAAAAACAAAATCACTGCTTTTTATATTCACTACTTAAGAAACTCCTCAATTCTCTATAGCACCTTATGTGGGAAAAAGCGAAGGAGGAAAAGAGTGCAGTAGTACTATTTTAATTCTTATATTTGGTCTGAAGTTTCTTTTATCTTTGTTTCCTTCTGGTGTTTGATTTAGGACATTAAGGTCCTTTCAGATTCTTTCACTAGTAGGGAGGGGCTGACTGTACCCAGACCCCTGGCTTTTGTGTTTTGAGCCCTTTAGGTCTTTTGACTGTCCTGTATAGCCTTCAGCCTGTGTATTGATCTTACATAGCCTGCAGTGTAAGCAGTTGAGAGAGCTGGTCTTGCTGCCTGTGTCCGGTGCCCTGTTTAGAAGTGGAGGGATATTGGAAATCAAAGTGTGCACGGGAAGGTTGACTTGGGAGAGAGATGCCTAGATCAGCCCATTGTTATCTGTGAGAAAGCTTTGGAAAGATACCTGCTGTGTTGTCATTTGCTAATTTTCAGTTGTGAAGGCCTCATCTCAGGCAACCTTGACTTCCTGTCCTTCTTTTTTTCTCTCAGACTCAGGGAACCCCAACTATGTTGTGGCATTGGCGTCACCTTGTGTCCCAGCTCAGGGCTGGTGTGCTCCCTCTGGTTGCCTAGGTTTGCTTGGGGCTTGGGCAGGGAGCCTCTCAGTTAGCTCTCTGTACACCCTTTAGACTCATGCTTAATTTCTACCCTGAAGCAGCTTTAGAGTGAAGCCTAGTTGTTAATATTGAGTGGATGGGGGTGGATTTCCGTATCGGGTTACTTCGGTTCTAAGCCAGACATGGGTTTGTCAATTTGTTACTAAAATTTCCAACCCTAACAGTCCATGTAAAAGACACACAATCCAAATATTTTAATTATAAGTTATATTCCTAGATTGGGCATATGTAATACAATACTAACTTATTTCCCAATTCTAAGATTCCTTATTGCTTCTGGTTTCTCCCAGCCACATGATTCTGGTGCATAGTGGCTTCCTTTTCTTCTCTTCCTTCTCTCTTTTTCTCCTATCTGCCACCCCCTCCTGAGCCTCCAGTCCCACCTTTCCTATCCACTACCCAATCATAGGCTCTAACCTTTTATTGACTTATTAAAGTGGAGAGAAGGTTCACATAGCATCACCTAAGTACATGATGCTCTGCTTGTGGGGTGGGGGCAACCCCTCTTGAGGAACCAATATGAACAATAATATACAAGCAGCATCAAGCCAAACCACTACAGTTTACTCGTAAGATCTGTTTTTAGTACAAAATCCAATAATTTCAGTTGTTTAAATGTGTGTCTTACTATATTTCTTATACAGCTGTTTTCCAAATGTGGGTATGTCTGGTGTGTTTTACCGGCATAGAGTATTCATAATTAACAGTGTATTTTCTTGCCAACAATACATGAATTTTTGTTGGATATGCTACAGATTCATAATGGTGTTACACAGGAAAGCTAATTGTCAGAATTTTGTTTTGTTTTTGAGTCAGGGTTTTCTGTATAGCCCTGGCTGTCCTGGAACTCACTTTGTAGACCAGGCTGCCTTCAGACTTACAGAGATGTGCCTGCCCTCCGTCTCTGAGTGCTAGGGTTTAAGTCCTGTGCCCAGCTTGATATTTTTCTTTCTTTCTTTCATTCTCTCTCTCTCTCTCTTTTTTTTTTTTTTTTGCCCCTATCAATGGATTTTATTTGGTCACAGGGTCACAGGCCAGGTATGGCCCCAGCTTTATTTGACCTTCTTCTCTGGGTCTCAGGTTTTTGGTGTTGCCAAACTTCTTGTAGCAGTTGACTACACTCTGTGCAGTCATGAATAGCACTTGTGGCAGATCATCTTGTCACAATTGTAATTCTGGACAAGGTGACAAAGTGATGACTCGATGATGCCACTGTGCAGACATAGCAGCAGGTGCAAGGTGGACTCTTTCTGGATGTTGTAGTTGGACAGGGTGTGGCCATCCTCCCAATGTTTGCCAGTGAATATCAGCTCTGCTGTTCGGTGGGATGCCTTCCTTGTCTTGGATCATTATTGATGGTGTCACTGGGCTTGATCTCAAGAGTAATGGTCTTGCCCATTTGGGTCTTCATAAAAATCTGCATGTTGGCATCTGCCACATGGCACCTTGTTGAAGAGAAAGAGTGGTTTGGGGTTTTTGGGGTTTTTTGTTTGTTTGTTTTGCTTTTTCTTTTTAATACTTAGATCATTTTGTTGACTTCTCGGTGTTTGTTGAGGGCTGGTATAATTTGCATTTTAAATATATTTACCTAGAACTTCACTGCTTCCTCTGTCCTTTATCTTAACAGGCAGGTGTCCTTTGATTTGGGACTGTATAGACTTTTTTTTAATTGTTTCCAGTCTGTGTTCTTCTTTCACTGGCCTTTTATGAGTCAGTTATTCACAGAATTGGCTGTAACAGTGCACGAAAGGTTTGGCCAGAGCTTGAGACAAGTAGAAATGGGTGGCAGTTTTAGGACCTGTACTATCATATTTCAGAACACCAGGGGGATTATTAGAAGTAATATTATTATAAAGTTGTGTTATCCTAATAGTTGGGTTATAATAATCCTTATTAACAATCTCTGGTTATTCTAAGTCACCAATTTTCCTTATGAGATAATATATACTTTCATCTCCATAAAATATAATAGTCATGCGGCAGAACTAGTAACAGCTAATGATGAAAGAACAATTCCCTGTGTATATAGACTTTGGTTTTTTTGTGTGAACTACTTTTTGAAATATGTTGAATTATAACAGCAGTATTGTTGGTATCAGGAATTGCCTTGAGCAGCAACACCATTTGGTAACTGTTGACATGGCAACAGCCCTACATTCCCAGTATTCCTTTGGTCCAAATCCCAACTCCACGTGGGAGTAGTTATGTCATATTCCAAATGAAAGGCAGACTTTTTCTGCCCTCATGCTCTCTCTTCTCTTCATTCTTTTCTCGTCTTTCTCTCACCCCTTTCCCTTGTCTTGTTCTCCCATTGAATCTCACCAAGTGTTAACTGTGTTAGTTTTGTGTGCTCTATTTGGATGGGTGTGGTAGGTATTTTATTAAAACGAGATTTTAATAACAACAAGTATGATAATTTAAGAGCTTGGAAATCAAACTGACTGGAAATAAATTCCAATTTGGGCACTCACCAGCTGTTGAACTTATATTATTAATATAAAAGTTGTGGGTGATAGTAATTTTTCCCTATAGTGTTATGAGAATTAATTTAACTCCTTGTAAACCTCTTGTGTTTTATTACTTATCAGGAACATTGGGTAGTAGAAGCCATTGTAATTGTTTCATTAAATAAAGTGTGTAGAGTTGTGCAGAATGGAGTTTATCAAAGCTAAAAAGGTGAAACTACACATAACTAAATTGTATAATCAGATTTATCTTATAAAATTATAATCTTAAAGGAAGAAGGTTAGAATGTAGAATAGGAAATAATGCTATGCTATTGTTAGAAGTGATTTAACATTCTATCAGAAAACTGGAGAAATGGAAATTCATGAATTAAGGTGGCGTGACTTTCTTTGTGTGCTGTTTCCTGAATCATCTCTTCGATGATTCCGTTTAGAGCTATTTAATCTCTGCACATGTTTGGGGCCTTTTACAAACCCTTCCTGGATTCCCAGGATGCAGATGTTTTCTGTCCTGTTAGCAACTTTACTTTTCATTCCACAGGAGCAACAGTTTAAAAATTCTATTAGTCACAGACTGACTCTCAGCGATTTCTCTTTCACTATCTTGTGTCCTGGTCTCTGATTTCTCCAACTATTCCTCCACATCCTTTCTCCATGTGCTTGTCTAGTTTGCCCTCCAGTGAGGACCATGTTTCCTTGCATTTCCATGAAGCTCACATGGAGTAGCTCACTCTGCTTGTGGAGAGACCCATGCACTCTGCTGCACTGTGGAACAGGTCAGCTAGCTCAGTGAAGAAGAACACTATGGTGTTGCCTCTCAGGCCAGGGCAGTGGGGGTGCATGGCCCACACTCAGTGGTCAAAGATGAACTTTGCATAATTTCCAAGTGAGACTCTTATTTTAAAAGTCCTTAAAATATAAAGGTTATGCAACTTCCTTTTAAAGCTTAATTCATGGTTGTAACTTTGGAATATGATATATCATTGCTGTGGTCTTTGTTTAGTGGCATTTTCTGTTGGTTTGTTATTGATGACCCTTAAATTCTTCCAGAATAAATAGTGGACAGTTGTGGAAACACTGGATAATCTGCTTACTTTGTCTTGAGTTTGTAAGAATGTGACACGTACTTACATTTTACCAGAAGCCATAGCTATGGGTGCTAGGATCTGAAAATATATGTATGGGCTGTGTACTAGGTAAAGATGTTGATGGTTATTGGTCAGATAAGAATAAGTTATTGGTGGGGTTGGTGTGGGGCTGCTTGTATTTAAATGCTCCCTACATACTGGCTCCCAAGATCTGGAAGCCCTGAGGAACAGGTCCTCAAGTACCCCAAGTGATGCTTTGTAAACTTTGCTTCTTAGTTTAACTCATCAAAAATGGATAGAGTCTGTGATTAGGCAATAGAAGAAGAAAGGTGGGATTGAGGATGGAGTGGAGGGTCTCAAGAGACAGGAGAAGGGGGAACAAGAGAGGAGACCAAGGGAAGAGGAAACCGCCATGTGAGGAGATGGACCCTGAGCATATGGCCTGGAAAAAGAGCAAGTAACAAGGGACATTATGGCATGGATATAGGTTAGTGTAGCTGTAAACCTGCCCAATTAGGCTTATGACTTGTAAATAAAGTACCTGGATTGTGTGTCTTTTATTTGGACTAGTTAGAGTGTTTAATTCCTTTTATAATTGGTGCCTTTGACCCTGAGATTAAGTCTCATGCTCTACTGAAATGAAGTTAGTTATTGTACTTTGTGTTTCTCGTGGTGCAATAACTTTGCTGTTTTTCATAGATCATTGAAGTGTTTCAATATGTGTGAAAAAGAGGCAGTGAGTAGTTTTTTTTTTTTTTAACTATGTGCTACTGAAGTGTACACAGAATAGCTTTGTTTGGAATTAGCTAAAGTGATAGGTTTGGGTCTTGCTTTACTAACAGTGTTGTTTGTAGCAGAAAAAGTTCTATAAAAGCACACATCATGATTAACCAATTAGTATTATCCAGAGAATGACCAATTTCTTTAATATACTTATCCATTATTAATGGACTTCTTTATGGTTCAGGTGCTGGGCACATTTATACATCTGGGTGAGATTGCAAATTTTGTTTGGATATTACAAATGCTGGTAAGCTGTTTTTCTATCGAAACTGGAATTATGTTCTGTAAAGCAGTTACTACTGACTAAAATTGAACTCAGGTTTTTTAGTTGAAGGTGTACTTGTTTCATGACAAGTAGAAAATAATGCTGTTAGACTGTTTTTACCTGTACGTAAAAGAAAAACTTTAATGTTTAAGATAAAGTGTCATTATATTATATAAAAATATTTATATAATGTGGGTATATTTGTGTATGTGTGTGTGTGTGTGTATGTATGTATGTGTGCACGCGTGCACGCACCCATGTATGTGTGGATGTAGTGTATAGATGAGATCATCTTGTTACACTGACTTAGTTTCTGGATATGGGAAACAGGAAACCAAACTTTCTAAAAATGATTAGTAAGTTTTTGTTTAATCAAATGGCTGGCAGAAACTTAAATTTCTTTAACATATTAGTTTTAAGTTCTATAGAAAGTTCTTTTAGGAAAGAAAAAATAACCATTCCAAGAAACTTCTTTTCTGTTTTTCCTATTATAGTGAGCTGCACAGTTCTCCAAAGCAAGGAGGTGGACTTCATCCTCCTTACCACTTTCATCCTTGCCTACCCCAGGGACTGTGTGACAAGGTAACAGAATGGTTTACATTTATTAAAACATGATACCGTGAGTTTATTGTGACGTGTTTTTGTCTGAGCACTGCTGAAGAATAAAAAAAACAATTTTACTAGTTTTTGTACTAAGTATAGAAATAACGGCCATTCATGCAGGTGTTTAGAACCTAAATATTTGCACCTGAAAATAATAGAAACCATATTTCCTTAATAAACCTTAAGGAAAATATATTTTAACATAATGATTAAATCTTATTTTAATGCAGACCTAATATCAGATTCATCAGTGAGTAAGAATCCTGATTCTATGCAACGAAATTGAATTGATTCTGTTTTTTTCAAGAGATGAAATTGCTTCTTGTAGCTATGAAGGCAGGTATGGAGAAGCTAAGTGAGTTCTATTTCTTAATGGATAGTTGATTTTTTTATATTTTTAGAAGATTAACCCTCGCAAGTCAGTTCTACAGTTTCCACATATGAAATATATATTACAAAGGAAATATTTTAGTCTGAGTCCTTCATCTATACTACCATGTAAAGAATTTTAAATAACATAATAGTCACTAGTGATCCTCCATTGAAAACCAAAATAATAATAATAATAATAATAATAATAATAATAATAATAATAGGCATTGTCATGTTTATCTTCCTTCAGGTATAAAATGGTAAAAAATTAAAAGTTACATTTTTCTTTTTCTTTTTCTTTTTTTATTTGAATGGCATTGGCGGGGCCTTATTTGTCAGTCTTTACAAATAAGAAAAACTCGCCTCACAACTGTTCATAACTGCAGTTCTGGGCAGTGCGTCCTTCACGGACACAGTCACGTATATTCAAAAAAAAACACACAGAAAATTAAGCTGCAACTCGATATCCTTCTAAATTAAAAGTAAACTATTTTCTACCATTGCTGATGACCAATGTTGGCATCTGTGTGGTGGGTAAAATGAGGCAGGCAGTCGTTGGATGTCATTGCTTAAAGCTATTGATGGGGGTAGATCCAGACACCTATAGGGATGCTGCCCCAGGGAGCCAGCGACTAGAGATGTTACTCAACAGGCAGTTTTCTGAGGGAGCAAAGCTTAAGTTACTGGGGGGTTGGCACTCTCTATGATCAGCGAAAAACCTATGAACTCTTAACTCCTTGGGGTCAGTGAGAAAGACCAGGGAAGAGAGAAAATTCACACACACACACACACACACACACACACACACACACACACACAGAGTTGATGGTAGAAGGAACAGTGTTCCAGCCCATCAGACACAAGCCTAAACAGATACACATAGTTGATGGATGCCCTAACCCTTGTGCTTTATTCTTTGTTCCATCACTTATATATCCCAGCCAAATCTCTCAAGCAGCATTAAATTGCAATGTAATTGTTTTAGTTTTCTTCTAGACAAAGACAGGAGTAATTATTTCATCATTTATCCTTAAAAAGTATTCTTAAAAGACTCACAGATCTAACCACTTATATAAAAATCAGTCATATCTACTTTAAATCCTCAGAATGAGTATCTACTCAAGAGCAATTCTTAATAAATCTCATCAGGAAGCTGAGGGCAAAAATGTGTATAAGAAATCAATTGTTAGTGCCAGAGATGTTGGCCAGTGAGTGATTTGAGGCCCCTTAGAGTTTTCCCATAATTCTTAGATAATGAGGAACATGCTGGCAGTGAACAGAACAGAACTCCATAACAGCATAACAGCCTCAAGTCCTCATGACACATAGCTCTCAGGACACATAGTCCTTGGAGCTGACACACTGAGTCGCACCCAAACGACTGTGGTAATGGGGGGGGGTACATACTAGATCCTATCTCCATTTTAAACTTGATACTTAAGTGGTTTTTTTATTTACATGATAAATGCATGAAGCTTGGGATTTGCTTCTCAATAACTTAAGAGGTTTATTAGTTGTTTGGAGTTCTCTGTGGTGATGTGAATGTTAGGAAAATCCCAGAAGCCACTGAGTACTAACAGAGTATTATTTATTCTTCTGCTCTTAGCAAGAGGGCAAGAAACACCGGTAGCTGTTTCTTAAGCAGGAATATGTTCAGTGAATTTCTTTAGTGTTTTACAGTTTTCATTGCACACATTCCTTTGTCATATTAATTTCAAGTATTTTGTTGTTGTTTTGTTTTGTTTTAGTTTATTGAGAATACTATTGTCCCCTTGCTTTCGTGTTTGTCTTTTGTATATAAAAAGGATACTGATTCCTGTGCTTTAACTTTGTGTTTTTCAACTTTTATCAATATTTATCAGCTCTAGGAGTTTTTTTTATGATTTAGTTTTTATGTATAGAATTTTAAAACCTGAAAATAAACATATATTGATTTCTTCCCTTCTCATTTGTATTTGCTTCATTAACTTGACTTGTTTAATTGCTTGACATAACACTGTAAGAAGTATGTTGAGAAGTGAGAAGAGTGGACATCCTTGTCTTGGTCCTGATTTCAACACAAACACTTTGAATTCTTCTCTCTTTGGATGACTTTTGCTGTATACTGCCTTTATCAAGTTGAGATAAATCACTCGTATCTCTATTCTCTGCAAGACTTTCATCACAAATGGAGGCTGTATTTTATCAAAGGTCTTTTATGTCTGCCATAGGGTGGTACTTGTACTTATGTGGTAGATTATGTTAATTCTCATGTATTGACGCTTTCCTCCATCTCTGGGATGAAGTGGCCTTAAGCCTAATGGGAAATCTGTTTGTGTTACTGCATTTAGTTTACACGTATTTTATTAATGCCTTGTGCACATACGGTTATCAGAGATGTTGGTGTATGACTTTCTTTTTTGGTTGTTTGGTTTCAGCATAGGATTAGACTCCCAGTAAATGTTTTCTAACTGTTTTTGGACTATCTTACCTTTTCAGCTTGGAGAATGTGGTGGCTGCCATTTTCATACTTTTCTTCCCCTACCTTTATATCGGCTCAAATAGAATTCAGGAAGTACTATTGACTTATTGTCAATACAGATTACAATACTGTGCATACTCAAAAGGTATACTTCTTGGTTCTGAACCATGTATGATCTTGGTTCCATTACTATAGGCGGAAATATTTTCTGAACAAAATCTGCTTCCTAAATGTCATAGTTTAGGGCTCACCTGCTTTGTTTTGCAACATACCCTGTTTTTGCTTTCTGTTTGTTTGTTTTGTTTTGTTTTTTGGAAAACTGCTTTTATTTGTTGTAGCACAAAAGTGTTATTTAGCCTATAATTTAAAATTAATATTTTGTAATTACATCCTTGATTTATATGAAAACAAGTCACTAGACCATTTATTTCACTTCTTAGTGTGTTTTTATTGAATTTCACCAGGTCCATTAATGAACATTAGAGGAAGGACCTTGGAAAGGAGTATATCTCTTACATATTTACAGAAGCTTATGCCAAGCAGGAATACTGTGTATAAGACCTAAATTTCATTGGAAGAACCTGTCTGAGGAAGTGAAAAGAAAAGGATGGGAAATAGGAAAACATTTGAAAATAAGGCTGTTGACAGGCTGGAGAGGAAGGAGGAGATTGAAATTTTAAATTATGCTACCTGAAACAATGTATTTTCATGGATACAAATATGTCTTTGCCTATTTAAAAAAGTACTAAATACTATGAGGTAGGATTTATCCATGTCAGTTATAGTACAATATGCTTTAGAAATTTAATTCCTGGGAACTTAAATTGAAAGTTAGTGGTATGGTTATTTAAAAACTCATTAAAAACAATTTAAAAAGAGATAATTTCTCACTGTAATTGTGTACTTTTCTCCATTTCCATTGCTTATATAGATACTTATTGCTTCTTCTTACCATCTTTTAAATGATGTTTAGTTACTTATAATAGTTTTCTTTATGTGAGCATAGTTATAAACACACATGATAGTATAAAATAATACAAAGAATAGTGTACTCTATCTTACTTATCAGTTTGTAAATACTCATTTGTGTGTGTGTGTGTGTGTGTGTGTGTGTGTGTGTGTGTGTGTACTTTTAACGTGAGTGAGGCATGTGCCTTGAGAGTGTGACGGTTGCCATGGCAACAGAAGCAAGCAGGTCTTTGTTACCTAAAGATGATGTCATTGCTGGAGTCAGAGGCTAGCTATAAACCACTTCTGATGATAACATACCTCCCTTTTTCTTATCATAGAGAGGAGAAAAAAGGGAAATAGGGGAAGCCGATGCTAAAAGGGAAATAGGGGCTTTAGAAATCTTAAACTGCTCCCTGCTGTCTAGGAGCATTATCAGTTTTGGGGTGTAGCTGACTTTCACCATTCAGGTCCACTTGATAGTTGTGTAAAAGGAACTGTTTGAGTTTTCAGTTAGAAAATTTTGACTTTTTCTTTGAAGGAATGTGGAAACAAGATTAATGAGGCAGGGAGGAAATAGTAGCTCCAGGAAAATGGGGAGAAGAGGCATTAAGAAGGGCAGTATCCTATTTCCATGTAGGGTTTTGAAAAACCCAGGAATTGGAGGCCTCATGCTGTTCCCTAAATTTCTAGATGTCTGGTTGCAGCTGATGGAATTTATTTATTACTGCCCCAGATTCATTGACATAGAAACAGCATTCTTCCTGGAGAAACAGACAAAGACCACCTTCTTTAGCTGTCAGAACATCTAGTCCCTGTCAGTTCTGAAGCACAAATGGTGCCAAAGAATCGATCTTTTTCTGGATTATGAGCATGGTTTCATACATTCCTTGGAAACCATTGTCAAGCTGGGATAAGAACTTCATGTATAGGGTTACGGAAATCGTCGGCCCTGCTGTTCCACTGCCAGCACCTGTAGCTACTTCTGCAGCAACCAGGAATAGCACAACCTGCAGTGCCCTCTTATGCTGGACAGGTATATGTCAAAAACTGGAATTGGTAGAGATTCTTTGCCGTGTATTACTCCTAGTTCAGGGAAGGAACACCAGTGTGCAAACTCCTCTTGCCCAGCTGGCAGGTAGGTGATGATATATACCAGTGCCACAGAGAATTGACGTGTTTTGGACTGCAGGGCACTGAGGCAGAGATGGGGTGACCAGGTTGGGTGCCATAAGGAGTTGGTACACCAAAGTCAGGGTCTGAATCAAAAGGCTAAATGACAAGTTATTACCATTTGTGAGGGAGGATGTCAAGGACGTAAGGACCTTGGAGGAGTGTTTGATTATTTCTCCTATTTTTTCGATATCTAGAGTTTGGGAAATTGGACAAATTTCTCTGGATGTGGATAGTACTCACTGGAGACCCTGCTTTGTTTTTACATTAGAGCTTACCAACAACTGTTTTCTACCTGGCATTCCATGGGTCTTGTATACAGAAGAACAGGGTCTGGCATTGCTGACAGAAGTGATTGGTCCTTGATCCTAACATATGTATCTGGAACGACCAATATGGGCAGCCCCCATATTTGTCTGGCCATTTTTTGCAATCATTTTTTGTCTGGTCAAAGAGGAAGCAGACAAAGAGAACATAGTATGCAGGAGGAATGACAGATATAGGGATGACAGCAATTTGGATTGGCTCCAGCATGGAGCGGTTTCCTGATCCTATTGGGAAAGTCTGTTTGTTATCAGTGGGGATTCCTTGAACCACGAATCTCTAGATGTAAGTGATACCATGGATGGAAACGATCAGAGGAGAAGCCCAAGTCTAATCCAGTGGAGTGGAGCGCAGATGCTAGAGTGGAGTCTCATTCTTCTGGGATTGGGGACAAGGTGGGTGGTCTCAACATCTTGTGGAGCTTAAGAGAGCAGGGTCCATGAAGGGCCCTACCATTTAGGAGAGACAGCTAAGAGCTGCTGATCTGGAGGGGACAGAAGAACTTGGTCTCAATGTTGATAGGTAGTGGACAGGAGACAGCGTGTGGCCTTAGTCAGTGGTGGTCAGTAATGTTCCATAGGAGAGAAAGGGGGTGACAAAGTAATGGGGTAAGTGAATGGTCTAGGAGGGGAGCACATTTAGTTGAAAGACCAGGAGTTAGTACTGACATCCGTACATGAGTTTGAAAGGTGAGACAAAGAGGTCACTTGGGGAGAGTTTGTAGCCTAAAATGAGCCAGAGGTAGGAGTTTTGCCCAATCAAAGTTCCTGTGACAGTTTGACAAAAGTGGATTTTAGGGAGCAGTTAGTTCTTTCTACCTTACCTGAAGATTGAGGGTGGTATGGAATATGAAAATGCCAGGTGACATCTAGGGCCTTAGACAGAATTTGAGAAATTTGGGAAGTAAATTAGGGACCATTGTCTCACTGGAGGGAGGCTGAGACACTAAATTGGGGATGATCTCTTGGAAGAGGGGCTCAGAAACTGTCTGAACCCTTTTGTTAGTTGTGGGATATGCCTCCACCCACCCCGAGAATGTGTCAATCAAAACTAGGAGGTACTTAGCACATTTGGCATGTGGGTAAAGTCAAGTGGCCAGTCAGCTCCAGGAAGGGAACCTCTGGCCTGATGGGTAGAAAAAGGGGTGCTACAATACCAGAGGTTGAAGTCTGACACTTGACAGACTTTGGAAGAGGCAGTGATGGATTTTAAGAAACTTAAGTCCTTAGGAGTAGGCTTCAGGTGGATTTTTAACAAAATAAGACAATGCCGTGCTGTTAGGATGAAAGCTGTGGCGAAGATAGGACAGAGTTTGATGAGTGTTAGGGAGTGAGAGTGGGGATGTGGGTTGCAGTGTAAGAATGTCCTGGGGAGGGTGAGACATGTGTAGGCCCCTAAGGGCCTCAGCTCTGGCTGCCTCTTCAGCTCCGTCTTTCCCTTGGAGACAATAGAGTCATTCGTCAGGTGGGAACTGCAGTAAACAAACCCTATAGCTGTGTGGAGATGGGAGGCTCTAGCATGGCCATAATTTGGTTTGCATTAGTTACTGACCCTCCTTTAGTCATAAGTACCCCATGCTCCTTCCAGTTAGTGGCAGGGTCAGGATGATACGGAAAGCATGTTTAGAATCTGTGTAGATGTTGAGGGATTGTCCCTGTGCCAGTTTAAAGGCATGAGTAAAGACTACTACTTCAGCCTGTTGATTGGTGGTATGAGCAGGAAGGGCCTGTGCCTCAGTGTCTGACACTATGGGGCAGCTGGCTCTTATGGCTCCTTCATGTAGAAAGGAGCTTCCATCTCTATACCAGGTATAGATGGTCTTAGGCAAATTGCCCTCCTGTACGTGTGAAGGGTGAGGTAATAATTCTTCTAAGGTTTTAATGCAGGCGTGAGATAAGGAGTGGTTAGTATTTGGTGGAGAAAGAAGATTGGAAAGGCAGGTGTGATTGAAAGTTTAGTGTGGAGCCTTCTATTAGTGCTCCCTGAAGAGAAAGAACCTTGGAGGGAGGTAGATTCTGTAAACCTTTGAAAGGTAGGAGCTGTGACGTGTTATAAGAGGAGAAGACCATTATAGGCAACTCAAATGTTAGTTTTTCTTATTCTTGAATAAGGAGTTCAGCAGCTGCTAAGGTACAAACACAAGGTGCCATCCCTGCATGGTTACATCTAGTTTTTTTTGACAGGTATGCTACAGGTACAAAGGAGGGTCCCAGTTGGTGACCTAAATTTCCAAATGTTGGTATCAGGAACTGCTTTTGCCTCCAGCAATGATGTCATCTTGTCACCTGAGCATCTGTTGTCAAGGCAACGGTCATCCATTTCCAGCATACATTTCATGTTACAGTTACACCACATTTCACATAAGAGGCAGATCCTTTCTGACCTCTTCCACTTCTCTCTCCTCTCTTCCCTTTTTCTCCTCTCTTTCTCTCCTACCTCTCTTCACCCCTTGGCTTTTGTCTCTATCATTCCAATAAACCTCTCCACGTGGAGCCCTGTTGGCCTGGTGTGGTTTGTCCAGACGTGAGCCATAGAGCCTCTCTGTAAAAGACAATGTAAAAGGTGGTATGTGTATGGCTACTTAAAAAGACAACCAAAAGCCATCAGTGGCTGAACAAAGAGGAAAGTGAAAGGAAATGGATTCATGGGAATTCAATCAACCTGATAACATTTTACATTTTATACCCAGGTTTGGTGCCTTAGGACAACAGCCTATAGTATTGTTGGTGACCTCCAAAGGAGCTGGGAGTTGGGTTGAATCTTGTGAAAAGATCAAATACAGAGAACTCATTCTGAACCGTACAGATCCCATAGGATGCTTTATGCTAAGAAATATAATGTCAGTGCTGGAATAGTGTTATTGGTTAAAACTTAGGCTTTAATACCAAAGTACTCATTTTGGTTCAAACTGAATTTGAACTCCTGCAGCATGAAATACCGAAGAGGGCACCATCCCATATTACCCCATATACTAGCAGGTCACATGGCACCAATGGGTCATTTGGCCCTGGTGGGCTGTTCTCATCTTGACAGACTTTCTGGCCTGTAGCACTAGAAACCTCTTCAACCAATTTGCTAAGTCACTTTAGAAAGTTACTACCATGAAAAACCTCAGATTCGAGCATCCAAATTTATCGGCTGGCTGGGGGTGGGGGTGGGAGTGGGGCTGTACCTATCTCTGGAAATCAGTTGAGAAGCTGTGTGAAGGCAAACACCACACAAACTCAGTTTAGAATCAACAGGTAATTCAATCACTGGGTACAACTACTAACATCCTTACTAGTAAGCCATAGTAAATGAAATCCCTCAGTGGCTGATCCTGACTGATCGGAAATCTAAGTGGGAGGCTCTAGTTCATTCTATCACCTACCCCAAGTTCTCCCACAATCCAACAATCCACAAGCCCCTATTCTCATCCTCTCTTTCTCCTTCCAACCTGGAAGTCTAACCTGGAAGTATATGTCCAGTGATTGGTGCCCTGAAACCTTTATTCAGTAAGGAAAAGACCTTGCCACAAACACCCACCATATCAAAAACTAATCCATATGAAATAAGCATGGGCATGGTTGACTGGATACCACAGGTCATATGGTAAGGTGGAAAGAGAAAAGAAGATAAGTCTTGTATGCTTCTGATCACTATAGCCTTGTCTACTCAGTGGTAGTAGCAATAGAGCCTGCCCAGGACAAGGTAAGGGGTGAGAACCTACACATGACCTTTTCCTCTGACTTTCACATGTGTTCCCACACAAAAGTGTGTGCATTTACCCATAAATATATACACATCACACACATGCCACACACACACACACACACACACACACACACACACACATACACATACACACACATACAGACCACATACATTAATAAAGACAGATGTGCAAAAAAGACACCTAACCCATGGGTATATAACAGCCACACCTGTATATGTGTATATATGTAGGCATGTGTGTACATATGTCTACTTGAATATTGTAAAATGTTTTTAAAGATTTATTTATTTATTATATATAAGTACACTGTATCTGTCTTCAGATACACCAGAAGAAGGCATCGGATATCTTTATAGATGGTTGTGAGCCACCATGTGGTTGCTGGGAATTGAACCTATGACCTCTGGAAGAGCAGTCGGGTGCTCTTAACCGCTGAGCCATCTCTCCAGCCCTTGTAAAATGTTTTTGAGTAATTTAGTAAATATGTAATTTATTTACATGTGTATATAGATATCTGTCTGACACACAGTTAGATACACTGTGTGTCATAGGTTCTTTGTATATTTGGTTTTGTCATGGAGTATATTGGTTTCTCCATCTTTGTTAATTGACAGTTTTGCTGGATAGAGTAACCTGGATTTGTGTTCTCTTAGGGTCTGTATGACATCTGCCAAGGATCTTCTGGCTTTAATAGTCTCTGGTGAGAAGTCTGGTGTAATTCTGATAGGTCTGCCTTTATGTGTTACTTGATATTTTCCCTTACTGCTTTTAATATTCTTTCTTTGTTTTGTGCATTTGGTGTTTTTTTACTATTATGTGATGGCACAGATTTCCTTTCTGGTCAATCTATTTGGAGTTCTGTAAACTTCTTGTATGTTTATGGGCATGACTTTATTTTCTTTAGGGAAGTTTCCTTCTATAATTTTGTTGAAGATATTTACTGGACATTTATTTTGGAAATCTTAGCGCTCTTCTATACCTACTATCCTTAGGGTTGATCTTTACATTGTGTCTTGGATTTCCTCAATGTTTTGGGTTAGGAGCTTTTTGCGTTTTACATTATCTTTGATGGTTGTGTCAGTGTTTTCTGTTATCTTCTGCCGATGAGATTCTCTCCTCTATTTCTTGATTTCTGATTGAAAATACTTGTGTTTCCGACTCCTGATCTCCTTCCTTCTTTTTCCATCTCCAGGGTTGTCACTCTTTGAGATTTCTTTATTGTCTCTATTTCCAGTTTTAATTCCTGGATAACTTTGTTCAATTCCTTTACCTGTTAGTTTGTGCTTTCCTGTAGTTCTTCAGGAGATTTCTGTGTTTCCTTTTCAAAGGCTACTATTCCTTACCTGTGTTGTGCTGTATTCCTTTAAGATAGGTATTTATGTCCTACAAAGAATAATAGATCGAAAACTCAAACACAAGGAGGAAATCTAACCCTAGAAAAAGCACAAAAGTAGTCTTCTTGCAACAAAGCCAAAGGAAGAGAAATACACAAATATAATTCCATCTCTAACAACAAAAAAATAACAGGAAACAACAATCCTATTCTTTAATATCTCTTAATATCAATGGACTCACTTCTCTAATAAAATGACATGGACAAACAGAGTGGATACTTAAAGAGGACTCAGTATTTGCTGCAAACAGGAAACCCACATAAGTGACAATGACAGACATTACCTCAGAGTAAATTGCTGGAAAATAATTTCCCAAGCAAATGGTCCAAAGAAAAAATCTGGACTAGCCATTCTAATATCGAATAAAATCAACTTTAAACTAAAAGTTTTCAGAAAAGATAAGGAAGGACACTTCATATTCATCGAAGGAAAAGTCCAACAAGATAAACTCTGAGTCCTGAATATCTATGCTCCAAATGCAAGGGCACTTGTATTCATAAAAGAAACCTTACTAAAGCTCAAAGCATATATTGCATGTCACACAATAACAGTGGGAGATTTCAACACCCCACTCTCATCAATGGACAGCTCATAGAAATTAAACAGAGACATAGAGAAACTAACCTCAGTTATGAACCAAATGGACTTAACAGATATTAATAGAACATTTCATCCTAAAACAAAAGAATATACCTTCTTCTTAAAACCACATGGTACCTTCTCCAGAACTGACCATATAATTGATCACAAAACAGACCTCAACAGATATAATATTGAAATAATTGCATGCATCCTATCAGATTACCATGGACTAAGGCTTGTTTTCAATAACAACAATAGTGAGAAAAAGCTCACATATACCTGGAAGCTGAATAACACTCTACTCAATGATAACTTGCTCATGGAAGAAATAAATTAAAGACTTTTTAGGATTTAATGAAAATAAAGGTACAACGTACCCAAACTTATGGAACACCATGAAAGCAGTGCTAAAAGGAAAACTCACAGCTCAAAAAGAAATTGGAGAGAGCATACATTAGCACCTTGACAGAACACCTAAAACCTCTAGAACTAAAAGAAGCAAATGCACCCAAGAAGAGTAGAAGGCAGGAAATTCTATTAAACTCAGGGCTGAAATCAACCAAGTAGAAATAAAAAAGGAATATACAAAGAATCAACAAAAGTGGGAGCAGGTTTTTTGAGAAAATGAACAAGATAGATAATAAACCCTTAGCCTGGCTAACCAGAGGACACAGGGTATCCAAATTAACAAATCAGAATTGAAAAGTAAGACATAACAAGAGAATCTGAGGAAATTCAGAAAATAATCAGATCCTACTTCAAAAGCTTATATTCCACAATACAGGAAAATATGTATTGAATGGATAATTTTCTAGACAGATACCAGGTACCAAAGTTAAGTCAGGATCACACAAAGCATCTAAACAGTCCCATAACTACTAAAGAAATAGAAGCAGTTATTAAAAGTCTCCCAGCCAAATAAAGCCCAGGACCAGATGTGTTTAGTGCAGAATTCTATCAGACCTTCATAGAAGATGTCATACCAATATGGTGCAAACTATTCCACAAAATAGAAAAAGAAGGAACACTAGCCAATTCCTTCCATGAAACCATAATTATGCTTGTTGCTATTCAATATTGGCTGAGCCCGTCCAGAAAGAGCACACCAAACCAATACCAACACGGTTCCATGTGGTGGATTTAATAAATCCCTTATAAAATACAAAGGGGAAGGGGCCAGAGAAAGAACAGAAAAGAGAGTGAGGGTGGAGGGAGTCTGCTTTTATTTGTACTGTGAGGTAAAGATGCCCAGGTGGAGGTGAGACTTGAGCCAAAACGTCTTCTGGGAATGTATGGTGTTACTGCTAAAGGCAACACTTGATACCAACAATGCTTATACCTAAACCACACAAAAAAACAAGAAAGAAAGAGAACTTCAGAGCAATTTCCCTTATGAATATCAAAGCAAATACACTCAATAAAATTCTTACAAACCAAATCCAAGCAACCATCAAAATGACAGTCCTTCATGATGAAGTAGATTTCATCCCAAGGATGCAGAGATGGTTCAATATATGGAAATCCATCAATGTAATTCACTAGAGGGGCAGGCAGTGAAAGGTACCCTGATTCCTGCTGGAGATAGGTTGAAACCCCAGGACACTTAAAGGGGACTGCCGGTGCCTTCCCAATTTCCCAGGATATCAGTTCCCCCCAAAGACCCCTTTACAGAGGTTTGAGACAGACCAGTCATGTAGGGCAATGCTGCAAGCCCCTTGACCACAGGTCATGTAGGCTCAAGACAGATCAGAGGTAGAAGAAGGATCACACCTACAAATAAGTATATGAGGAGGTCTTCCCAAGCTCTCAGGACAAACCAATAGGAAGTACCTTCTGTCAGACACTGACCCATTCACAAAACTATTTAACTAAGCACAATGAAAGGCGTGCAGGAATTATCGTCTACGAGCTTGTTATAAGAGCTGTTACTCTGCCACTTGGACATGAGATCTGCTCTCCGGAAATCATCACTTCCAGAATCTCCCTTGCACTCCTCACTGGCTAGTCAGTCCCCTGCTGGTTCAGCCCAGCCCAGGTAACCAAAGTGGCAGGCAGTCGGGGTAAGGAGAAGGACAGGCAGTTGGGGTGGCAAATAAATGGTCCCCCTCCCTGCCTGAGATCTTTCTCCCTTTACCTGTACCCACACAACTAGCCAGCCTGGTCAGAGATCACTGTGGAGAGCACTCGGGCACCAGAGCCCTAAAATGTAGTGCTAGAACAATGATCAACAAAACTGCAGTGCGGGAAGGTGAGTCACCTCCCCCAACTCTGGAGACTAACAACCTATCTTTTCCTGCTGAGTTTTCAGTCAGCACCATCTCAAGCTTAGGTCAAGCTGAAGGGGCACCTGAAGGCTCCTGGCCAGAGCTACTCTCTGGGGTTGGCTGAAGGTCCCTCTAGCCCCTGTCTAAATCCAGACAGCCTGCAAAACAGCCTGCAATCGGTTTTGGCAGACTCCCTATCTAACCTGGTAACGCAGCAGACACTTAAAGGTACAGGGCACCTAGTTCTTTAATCTGCAGAAAGGCTTAACGTTTTGGACTTCTGTGGAATCCCCCAAAGCTGATATGCCGAGGGAATGTTCCCATTGGACAAACCGTTTCTCCTCTTTTCTGTGACAGTTCACTGACACACACAAAAACACAACATTAAAAAAAAAATTCCTCAGTTCCTGCCCCCCCCCCACGCTGCCGGCAGTGTTGTTGCAGCTTTCCACAGCCCAACACCCACCCTGTGGCAGTGTGGGGTAAGTGTGGTCAAACTTCTAAGTCCTGTATCACCTAGGGGATGTGCCCTGTGGCAGAGCTGATGCCAAAAACCCCCAAGGCTTCAAAGGAGACACTAAGCCGACTGTCTGCTCCTCCGTCTCCCCACCAGTGCAGGACTTCATTAAAAAAACAAAGGAGCTTCCACTTGCCTCTCCCCTTACTCCACCTCCCCCCATCCAACTAAGGAGATCTCTCCTTAGAGGTAGTTCTTAAAACAGCCAACCAGATAAAGATCACATTAGGACAGAAGCCATCACCTATAAAGACAATGGAATACCCAAGGAAACACAGAACCCCACCTCCAAATCACCCCCAATTCTAAGGGCCACTGTTGACAGCACACCTAAAAGCTCTAGAACAAAAAGAAATAAATAAACCCAAGAGGAGTAGAAGGCAGGAAATAATCAAAATCAGAGCTGAAATCAACCAAGTACAAACAAAAATGAGTATACAAAGAATCAGCAAAACCAGTAGCTGGTTCTTTATGAAAATCAACATGATAGATAAACCCTAAACTAACCAGAGGTCACAGAGAGTGTATCCAAATTAACAAAATCAGAAACGAATAGGGAGGCATACCAGCAGCATCTGAAGAAATTAAAAAAAAAAAAAATTAGATCCTACTACAAAAGCGTATATTCAACAAAACTGGAAAATCTGGAGGAAATGGGCAATATTCTAGACAGATATCACGTACCAAAGCTACATCAGGAACAAATAAACCATCTAAATACCCACATAACTCCTAAAGAAATAGAAGCATTTATTGTTATTAAGAGTCTCCCAACCAAAAAGAGCCCAGGTCCAGATGGATTCAGGTCTGAATTCTACCAGACCTTCACAGAAGACCTCATACTAATGCTGTTCAAACTATTCTACAGAATTGGAACAGATGGAACACATCTAAATTCCGTCTATGAATTAATAATTGTATAATAAGATTATACAATTAATCTTATACTGAAACCGCACAAAGACCCAACAAAGAAAAAGAAGTTCAGACCAATTTCCCTTATTATTATTGATGTAAAAATACTCACAAATGTCTTACAAACGGAATCCAAGAACACATTGAAATGATCATCCATCATAATCAAGTAGGCTTCATTCCAGGGATGCAGGGATTGTTTAATATATGAAAACCCATCAATGAAATCCAATATATAAACTAACCCAAAGATAAGAATGACATGGTCATTTGATTAGATGCTGAAAAAGCATTTGACAAAGTTCAACACCCCTTCATGATAAAAGTCCTGGAAAAATCAGGAATTCAAGGCCTATATCTGTACATAGTAAAAGCAATATACAGCAAACCAGTAGCTAACATCAAACTAAATGGAGAGAAAATTGAAGCAACCCAACTAAAATCAGGAAGTAAACAAGACTGCCCACTCTTTCCCTACTTATTCAATCTAATAGTCGAAGTCATAGCCAGAGCAATTAGAGAGTGAAAAGAGGTCAAAGGGATACAAATTTGAAAGGAAGAAATCAAATTATCACTATTTGCAGATGATATGATAGTATAGTTAATTGACCCCCAAAAGTTCCAGCAGAGAACTACTTAACCTGATAAACAACTTCAGCAAAGTGCCGGGGTATAAAATTAACTCAAACAATTCAGTAGCCTTCTTCTACTCAAAGGATAAACAGGCTGAGAAAAAAATTAAGGAAATGACACCCTTCACAATATTCCCAAGTAATATAAAATATCTTGGTGTGACTTTAACCAAGCAAACGAATGATCTGTATGACAAGAACTTCAAGTCTCTTAAGAGAAATTTGAGGAAGAACTGAGAAGATGGAAAGATCTTCCATGCTCATGGATTGGCAGGATTAATATAGTAAAGATGGCCATTTTGCCAAAAGCAATCTATAGATTCAATACAATCTCCATCAATATCCCTACTCAATTCTTTATAGAGATAAAAAGAGCAATTTGCAAAACCCAGGATAGCGAAAACTATACTCAATATTAAAAGAACTTCTGTGAGAATCACCGTCCCTGACTTCAAGCACTATTACAAAGGAATCATCATAAAAACTGTATGGGATTGGTACAGAGACAGACAGATAGATCAGTGGAATAGAATTGAAGACCCAGAAATAAACCCACACACCTATAGTCACTTGATCTTTGACAAAGGAGCTAAAACCATCCAATGGCAGAAAGATAACATTTTCAACAAATGGTGCTGGTACAATTGGAGGTCAGCATGTAGAAGAATGCAAATTGATCCATTCTTATTACCATGTACAAAGCTTAAGTCCAAGTGGATCAAGGCCCTCCATATCAAACCAGATACACTCACACTAAGAGAAGAAAAAATGGGGAAGTGTCTCGAACACATGGGCATTGGACAAAATTTCCTGAACAAAACGCCAATGGCTCATGCTCTGATATCAAGAATTGACAAATGGGACCTCATAAAGCTGCAAAGCTTTTGTAAAGCAAAAGACACTGTCAATAGGATGAAATGGCAACCAACAGATTGGGAAAAGATCTTTACCAATCCTACATCTGATACAGGGTTAATATCTAAAACACACAAAGAACTCAAGAAGTTAGAATCCAGAGAGTGAAATAACCCTATTAAAAATGGGGTACAGAGCTAAACAAATCATTCTCAGCTGAAGATTATCGAATGGCCAAAAACAGCTAAAGAAATGTTCAACATCCTTAGTCATCAGGGAAATGCAAATCAAAACAACCCTGAAATTCTACCTCACACCATTCAGAAAAGCTAAAATAAAAAACTCAGTTGACAGCAGATGCTGAGGAGGATGTGGAAAAAGAGGAACACTCTTCCATTGTTGGTGGGTTTGCAAACTGGTGCAACCACTTTGGAAATCAGTCTGGAGTTGGAGATTGCACTACCTGAGAACCCAGTATACCTCTTTTGGGCATATACCCAAAAGATGCTCCAACATACAACAAAGACTCATGCTCCAGTCTGTTCACATCAGCCTTATTTATAATAGCCAGAAGCTGGAATGAACCCATATGCCCTTCAACAGGGGAATGGATACCAAAAAGTGGTACATCTACACAGTGGAGTACTACTCAGCTATCAAAAACAATGAGGTCATGAAATTCATAGGCAAATGGAATGAACTAGAAAATATCATCCTGAGTGAGGTTACTCAATCACAGGAAAGCACACTTGGTATGCACTCATTTATAAGTGGATATTAGCCAAAAAGCTCGAATTACCCAAGATGCAATGGATGCTCCCACTCCTTCTTAAAAGGTATATATATATATATGTGTGTGTGTGTGTGTGTGTGTGTGTGTGTGTGTGTGTGTGTGTGTGTATGTGTATGTGTATGTATATGTATATGTATATGTATGTATACTAGATAAGATTGATGAAGTTATAAAATGCATCTTGAAAGGAACCAGATATAGATCTCTCCTGAGAGACACATCCAGATCATGTCCAATACAGAAGTCAATGCTAGCAGCAAACCACTGATCTGAGAGCAAGAGCCTTGGAGGGAATTAGACGAAATATTGAAAGAGTTGAAGGAGCATGCAACCCCATCAAAACAACAATGCCAACCAAACAGAGCTTCCAGGGCCTAAAAAAGTTCCGAAAGACTATACATGGAATAATTCAGGGCTCCAACTGCATATATAGCAGAGAACAGACTTGTTGGGGCACCAGGGTTAGGGGATGCCCCTGGTCTTGCCAAGGTTGGACCACCAATGCAGGGGAATATGGGGGGGAATAAAGTGGATGTTTAGGGGGAATACCTGTGTGGGGGAGGGGGAGGGGAGGAAATGGGGGCTTATATACAGGAAATTGGGAAGGGGAATAATGTTTGAAATGGAAGTAAAGAAATATATCTAATAAAATTTTTAAAAAATTAAAATTTAGGAACCAAGAAGATGCCAATGCCAGTTCTAGCTATAATGTTTAGGTCCTGAAATGGAGAAAGGGAGTTAATAAAAGTGAAGACACTGACCACCTTTGATTTTCAGGCAAGTGGCCACAAATAACTTGAGCCTTCTATATTTATACAATGACAAATGTGCTTACCCAAGCAGTGATATCATTGCTTACATTATTAAAAAAAAACCATAATATCCACATTTCAAAAGCTCTATCTTTACACAAAGTCCCCGATAGTTCCTCCTCCTCCTTCTCCCATTCCTTGGATCAATCACCACCTAAACTTATTTTGCATTAAAAAGCACAATTTCAGCAAGACAAAAGAGATGTCTGGCCAGCCATGTAAACAGGAAGACATAACCAGTCTGGTAGCAAACATGGTTACATAGTTATGCATGGTGAGAGGCCGAATTAAACATTTGTTGGTAAACTATCTCTAGTCATTATCTCCCATCATAATTCCCTTTTAATTGCAGACAGACAAGTTCATTTTACAAAGCAGATCTTCTAGACATCTTTCTAATATATAGATCTTTGTGAGATGTAATCATTCTAAGAGCCATTTTCAAGTCTCTATCAATCCAACATAATCTCTACATTTCCCATGTCTCCATTGATCAGATATAGCTTCTTACATATAGTTATGTAAGCAGGACATACCTCTCTCCACAACTGACACAGACTTGCTTAGTGTGACTGGGTACTTCTCTAAAGATATGATTATAAGTCTCAAATTCCCAGGATTTTTGGTAACATCTGGAGGATTGATAGATACAAAAAGAGGTGAAGAACATTTTATCCCTTGAAAGAGTTTTGAGAAAGATGTAGAATCATGCACAGTGACGTAGCCTGTGTGACCCCAGATGGCCTTGTCCATGACTGATGAAGTGATACAATTTTGATAATGACTATATGCAGTACAATGAAGGAAAGGAGAGCTTGTAGGGCATGCAAACTTGGTACTAAATATAAAGGCCACCAAATTTCCCTTGTCAACTGAGAAGTGGTTTAAATGGACTTGCCACATTAGAATCCTGTCACTGAATCACTCATATGTTATTCCTTGCAGCAGCTACATGGCCACTGAAAGAAAGAGGTAGCACCTCTGCTAAATTATTTCTGATACATGCATGAGGATCTGAGTGCAGTCTCCAGAGAACATGTAAAAAGTCATGGGACTGTGCTCCAAGCTAATCATCCTGGTGCCTGTGAAATGGAGAAGAAAGAAACCCTGTGGCTTGACAGAGCCCCAGTCTAGCTAAATTGGTAATTCCATGGTCAGCTTGAGACCATGTCACAAAATCAATACAGTAGAGAGTGACTGAGAATGATACCCAGTATTGACCTTTGACCTCCTTATTCCCACCTGTGGACATGCACCTGCAGACACATGTACCCCCACACAAACATGTACACACAAATTACTGCGACCTTATAAGCAGACTCAAGCCTCTTTAGAAAGTTTCATGACAAATATTTTCCCTGCAACATCTCTCATACAGCACACTGTTCCTTATTGTTTGCACTTTATCTTTTCTAAGTTTTAGATATATTATGCCCATTGTCTAATATAATGAATTTCATCTTTAAAAATAACCTCAGAATCATTATATTCATTCAGCCTCCTTGTCTTTAGGCAAAAGAAATCATTTTTTTTAAACTTATTTTTACAGGAGACTGGAGAGGTGACGGAGAAGTTAAGAACATGTACTACTTTTGAAGAAGACCCATGTTAGATTCAAAGAACTAGATGACTCATAATCACTGGTAATTTCAGTTTCAGGGACCCAATACCCTTCCTTTTCTAGCCTCCACAGGCAACCCTATGCATGCAAATACTCACACATAATTTAATAAAGACACACACACCCCACACACACGTTTACAATTTAAATTATTTTCTGGCCTTATTTTTTTTTACTAGGACGAAGAGGGTAAAATTATTCAATCTTCTTCAAATTTCTGAAGGGGAACAACATTTTGCCTTCTCAATAGGAGACAAACCCCTCCAGATTTAGAGGAATCTAAATCCAAGTTGACACAAGTGTCCATCATATACATTAATGTTCCTTTTGAATTGTCTTTTACTTTTCCATAATGGGTATTGCTTACAATTGTGTTGCTGTAGATTTGGTATTACCACAGGTTTCTTTGATGCTCTTAGCTGTTTTGATTTTAATTTCTGCTCCTCTCTCAATTAGCTTCTCAGCCTACATTGTTTTTCTATCTTATCATTCATTTTATAACATCCATGCTCCATAAATTTGAAGAAGATAACAACAATTTCTGCTTAAAGTGTACTTCTTTTCCTTATAGTCACTGTATTGAAAAACATAGACTTTTGCCTTTAATTGTTGTTTTGTTTCTTTGACTCGAGCTTTTTCCTTGAGTATAATAATATTGTTTTACTCTTTTAAATTTATCCTTTCCAAGTAAGACAATAGAAAACTTGTGGGGGTGCTTTGTAAATGAATATGAGGATGATCCCTCTTGTCTACATTTTGATGTCTTATAAATTTGAAAAATGAGTGCTGATTCAGCAACTAAATCCTGCACAGGCAACCACTGTGGAGAGTCCAGTGGAAGTGCTCCATGACTCCTGATGGATGTCAGATCCCCTTGGACTCATACACTTGACATTTTAAACTAATATATTACCCTAAACCCAGGTTGTTTGGGGTATTTTCTTTCATCCTCTACCTCATATCTCAGACAGAATGAAGAATATTACATTGGAACAAGGTCACTTGATTCTATTTCACGATGTGACTAAGAAACCTGGAATCTCCTAGTAGTATTCCTGATTTGGGTATAAAGGAGAACATTTTGTTTTATTTCTCTAGTTACATATAGTACATTTCAGTGTAGATGCCTATTCCTCCACCATGCAAGGAAAGGTCACTATAAATCTAAGTGATACAAATGCAAGTGCTATTGTCTGGTCACCCTGGTTACACAATTCCACTGTGGAAAAGTTTCTGGAATCTACATGCCCCATATTTAAGTTTTTTGATTCACCAATCTGAGTACTACATGTTGATGAGTCTGCGCTTATAGTATCCAGGAGTTGTTTAGCTTATCTCTGCAAGACCAAGTTGCCTTCATATGAACTATATGTATTCTTTTTTTAATTCTCAATATTATGTTCTGTTGCTCTGTAATACTAGGCAGGAATTCCATGTATGTAATTTTTTTTCTTGCTCCAGAAATGGGAGAAACGGAACACACATATGTATAGAGATACTTTCTCTAAGTCTGGGTATGTATCAGCTTTACAGAATTCTTACCATATCTCATGTCAATCTATTTCCTTACTTTAATTTATGCATATATTTTAAGTCCTATATTTATAGAATTCTAATTTTCTGATTCTTTTAGTTGAGTATTTGCTTGTTTCTGCATGTGATTGCACACATGTGGATGACGGAGTACAATTTATGGCATCCATTTCCTCCTTCCGTTGTGTATGTCCCAAGGACCAAACCAAGGTTAACAGCCTTGGTAACAAATATCTTTACCTACTGAGCTATTTCACTCTTCCTAGTATATTTCATAATTTATCGTTGCAAGCCCAATTGCTACCCCATGCCAAAAAATGAATGTTTTCTTGCTGGTGTGTGCTATAATCTAAAGCATTTCTTTAGATTAAGTCATTGTCCTCTTTAAATACTTATTATGATACATATATATCTGTGGGCATGCAGAAACACATATACATACATAATTTCACTGACATACACTGTCGGTGCCCCATGCCTGCACCGAGACGGTACCAAGAATCGGGCGAAAGCCTGCGGAATTAAAGAAACACACACACACAGGTTATTATTAGCCATTATTTTGTAAAATTTTTAATATCACTTCAATACACAAGCTTAGAGATATACGCCCACAAACTCTCACCTACAAACTATATAGGAAGGTTTTTTATCAATATGATATAATACTAGAGATAACTTGGAAGAGGAAGAAGAAATCTTTTTTTTTCTTTTTCTTTTTTCTTTTTTTTCGGAACCCAGGGCCTTGGGGCAAGCGCTCTACCACTGAGCTAAATCCCCAACCCCAGAAGAAGAAATCTTAACTAAGAAAAAAATTCTTCATAAGATTGTCCTATGAAAAAGCCTCTGGGCACTTTCTTGATCAATAATTTTGTTGGAGGGCCCAGCTCCCTGTAGGTTGTCCCACTGCTGGGTTTATTGTTCTAGCTTTTATAAAAACACAGGCTGAGCAAGGCATAAATATAGACCAATAAACAATCTTCTTCCCATGTCTCTCTAACATTTCCCGCCTGCTCAATCACTGGGATATCTTCCCACCCTACCTGATGCAACTAGGATTTATTTTAGTGATTTTGTGTTTTGGACTGATGGCTGCTAATGGGATCATAAAACAAGACTTAAGTTGAATCTTTCAACGTTCTAGAAAATGTGTAGAATAATTTTATTCTAATACCCCCATCTTTGAGACACAGGACATCATATATGAAAGGTCAGAAAGTTTCTGCCATAAATATAGGCATCCTGAAAGGTTAATTCTTTACAACCAATAGGTCCAGGTAAGAACTAGGTAGATAAATATTAGCAAAATGATTGTACATTGTAATGTTAGTTCATATAAGGAAGTAGCCATGTTTGAAAGTGTCATATAATTGAGGGCCATGTGAAGTAGTAATTCAAAGAAAAAAGTGACAGAATGTATCACAGATAAAATATGCCCAAGTCACATGAGAACAGCTTAGGAATAAGAGAATACACAAGAGTAGAGAAAGAGAGACAAAAATAGATAATAGAAAGACAGAGAGAAGTAGAGCAAGAAAGAGAAGTTGTGTGTGGCATGTGTTTACGGAAGCTTTCTGGACATGATTTTACAGATTCAGGTTCTGAGAGAACAAACTATTCACTGGGGAAAACAGAAAAAGCTGGAGAATTAGAAGGATCCAGAAGATTGTAACACATTGTCCAAGTTAATGTGAGTCCAAGTAGAACAACTCATGAAGATGCCAAGAGAAACCACATTGAATCAGGCAGCTTGGAAGGTTGGATTACATGTAGGCTAGAAGCTCCTAGTATTAGGTCTATAAATAGTAGAACAGAGGGAAAAAAATACTCTGGCCTCAACCTAAAGGACGTATTTGCATAGCTTGGGTAAGACTCTTATCTCATCACTTTATCTAAGAAAAGAAAAGTGACATTCACTTAGAAAGACATACAGACGGGCACACAGACAGACAGACAGACACACAAATACACAGAGACACACAAACACACAAACATAGAAACATAGAGCAGTGTGGGGAGGGAGGGAAGAAGAGAGGGAGGGAAGAAGGGAGAGAGAATGCTCGCAGTCAAGCATTGAACTGAGAACAAGGTTCCAAAAAGAGAAGTTAGAGAAAGAACTGAAGTAGTTGAAGGGGTTTGTCACCCCATAAGAAGAACAATATCAACCAACCAAACCCCTGCCCTCGATCTTCCATGGACTAAACAACCATCCCAAGAATACACAAGGATGAGCCTATGGCTCCATCTGCATATGAAGCAGAGGATATCCTTTTCAGACACCAATGGGAGCAAATGCCCTTGGTCCTGTCAAGGCTTGATGCCCCAGTGTAGGTACCTGTCAGAATGGGCAGGTTGGAAGGTGTGAGTGGGTGAGTGAGGAACTGCCCTCATAGAACAGGAGGCATGAGGGGAAATAATAGGTGGTTTCTAGAGGGCAAATCAGGAAAGGGGATAATATTTAAAATGTGAATTAAAAAAATCCCCTCCCCCAATGAAAGAAAAAGAAAGAGAAATAGAGAAAGAAAAAGAATAACAAATGGGGGTGCATAACTAAACAGAAGCAGGCTGGCAATATGGTGGCATTATTCCCATGATAGTCAAGCAGCTTCCGGGAAACCAAAGTCTTAGGGTTCCAGGGGAGTATGGTTGCAAAGCTGAAACTTAACGGAATTGAGGGAAAGGCACCACCAGGAGTGGAGCCTGCAGCTTAATTTGACTCAAGAGGGGAAACCTCACCCAGCCCGGACACAGACAGGATTGACAGATTGATAGCTCTTTCTGGATTCCATGGGTGGTGGTGCATGGCCGTTCTTAGTTGGTGGAGCGATATGTCGGGTTAATTCCAATAAGGAATGAGATGCTGGTTAGCTAACTAGTTACGCGACCCCCGAGCGGTCGGCGTCCCCCAACTTCTTAGAGGGACAAGTGGCGTTCAGCCCCCCGAGATTGAGCAATAACAGGTCTGTGATGCACTGAGATGTCCGGGGCTGCATGCACACCACACTGACTGTCTCAGCGTGTGCCTACCTTACACAGGCAGACACGGGTAACCCATTGAACCTCATTCGTGATGGAGATCAGGGATTGCAATTATTCCCCATGAACCAGGAATTCCCAGTAAGTGCGGGTCATAAGCTTGCGTTGGTTAAGTCCCTTCCCTTTGTACACACCACCCATTAGCTACTACAGATTGGATGGTTTAGTGAGGCCCTCGGATCGGCCCCGCCAGGGTAGGCCCAAGGCCATGGCGGAGCGCTGAGAAGACGGTCGAACTTGACTATCTAGAGGAAGTAAAAGTCGTAACAAGGTTTCCGTGAACCAGCGGAAGGATCATTAACGGAGAAGGCCGAGGGGGTGTCCGGTCCTTTCTTGGGCCTGTGTGAGTCCCTCCTCTCACCAGGAGGCGTGTCCCCGGGTCCCAGTGGCCTTCTTGGCGCGCGCCGCGGCCGGTCGGCCAAGTGAGTGTTTCGGGAAAGGCGGGGGACGTTACAGAGCGGTGTGGTGGGGGGTCGGGTCTGGTCTGTCCAGGGACCTCCTCTGTTCTCTCTCTCTCCCTCCCCCCTCTGCTTCTGTCCTCGCCTCTGTGCACCAGCCTCTGCCTCCGCCTCCGCCACTGCTGCCTCCACTGTAGCCGCCTGCTTCTCCCTTGCCCGCCAGCCAGCCACGGCCCTCGGAGGACTGAGGTCATTCTGCCTCTCTCTGGACCGGCTCCGTAATCTCATCTCGTGTGCACCGGGGGCGGTACATGATCTCTTCCCGGTCGGAGGCCGGGACGCGCTCGCAGTCCTCATGCCACCTGCTGCCCCTCCGCCACAGCTCTCCCGCTCTGACGGTGCTGGGGTGGCTCTGTCCCGTGCGGGGGGTGCCTGTGCCGCGGGTGGGCTCACGCACCCACCCCGCCTTCTGGGCCTCGCGTGGCCGCCCCGCTCTTGTCCGGTACCTACCTGACCTGTTCCATCGCGGAGGTTTAAAACCCGGGGGGGGGGTGTCGCCCTACAGTCCGTAGGTCGTCCGTGGGAGGGCTTCCCGGTTCCTCCCCGCACCTGGTGCTCCCTCAGACTCAGCGGGCCCCCTCCGGCTGCCAGCGCTTCCAGAGGCGGCGGTCCGGGGTCCATGTCGCGAGCCCCCTCTGGGCGCCCGTGGGGTCCCAGCCCGAGCGCCCTACTTGTCCACCCATTGGCCGGCCGCCGCCAGGTGCTGGGTTGGCAGCGTCCCATGTCCCATGTGTCCTGCCTTTCCGTTGCCGACCCTGTCTTTTTTTTTTTTTTTTTTTTTTTTTCATTTCACATGTATCCTTTAGTTTCCAGCTGGCTGGCCTGAGGTGGAGCCGCCTCGCCATGGCCCCTCTCTTCCCATGCAGCAGGGGCGGACGGGTGAGCTGGTGCCATCTTTAGCACCCATACGAGTTCGCTCACACCCCAGATACCGATACGACTCTTAGTGGTGGATCACTTGGCTCGTGTGTCGATGAAGAATGCAGCTAGCTGCGAGAATTAATGTGAATTGCAGGACACATTGATCATGGAAACTTCGAACGCACTTGCGGCCCTGAGTTCCTCCTGGGGCTACACCTTTCTGGGAGTTGCTTGAGGATCTATTGCCACCCCCCTGCGGTTTCACTGTCTCGGGGAGGGGGGGCGCGTTGCGCGGCTGGGACTCTGCTCGCAGGGCCTCTCCCCTCGGCCCTCAGTCTCCCTAAGTTCAGATGTGGGCGGCGTACGGCGGTCCTCCACGCCCGGTGGGTCTGGGATCGCCTTGTCCTCCCTGTCCACCAGCGCCGCTCGCCGGCCACCCTCCTCGTGGCTCCTTCCTGCTCGCTCAGCCGCTCCCGCTCCCATTCTCGCCCGCTCTCCCCCACAGTGGGGACATGTTGGCGTGGGCTGGTCGGGTGCCTGGGCGCGAGACGGGCCCTGTCCCAAGGGTCGGTCACAGTGCCTCTGGTCTGGTGGGAGGCGGGCCCCGCCCACTGGCTCAGTGCATCCGTCGCCTCCATGCACCCGCCAGTGCTCACAGAGAGAGCGACCTGGGAGGGTCGGATGGGGGTGGAGGGGCATATCGCACCCGCCCGGGCGGGTCTCAGGTACCTCTCCTCCCCCCCCTCCCTCTGCCGGGGGGCAGACCGCTCGGGTGCCAGCCGGCGGGATGCCGCAGCGTCCGTGCGCTGATGTGACTTGTCCCCGGGATGTGGGAGCTGGCCGGGGTAGAGAGGTGGCAGGCCCCGAGCCCTCTCGCTCTCCTCTCCATCCGTCCGCCCGCGGCCACCCGTGCCTTCTTTTCCTCCTTCCCCTCTCTACCGAGACCTCAGATCAGACGTGGCGACCCGCTGAATTTAAGCATATTAGTCAGCGGAGGAAAAGAAACTAACCAGGATTCCCTCAGTAACGCCGAGTGAAAGAGCCCAGCGCCTAATACCCTCCGCGTGCCGTGGCTCCGGAAATGTGGCGTACGGAAGACCCACTCCCCGGCGCCGCTCGTGGGGGGCCCAAGTCCTTCTGATCCAGGCCCAGCCCGTGGACGGTGTGAGGCCGGTAGCAGCCCCCCAGCGCGCCGGGCCCAGGTATTCCCGGAGTCAGGTTGCTTGGGAATGCAGCCCAAAGCGGGTGGTAAACTCCATCTAAGGCTAAATACCAGCAGGAGACCGATAGCCAACAAGTACAGTAAGGAAAAGTTGAAAAGAACTTTGAAGAGAGAGTTAAAGAGGGTGTGAAACCATTAAGAGGTAAACGGGTGGGGTCAGCGCAGTCCACTGGGAGGATTCAACCCGGCAGCACGTGTTCGGCCGTGCAGGTGATCCCAGCGGATCTTTCAAGCTCCCCGTTCCTACCGACCCCTCCACCTGCGCGTTTTTTCTCCCACCTCCACGCGTCCCGCTGTCACCGTCCCTGCTCCTCCTAACAAGGGGGTCGGCGCGCGTTCAGGCGGAGGGCGCGGGGTGTGGTGGGGGCGCGCGGGTTGGGCCGGGGTTGGGGTTGGTGGGTGCGGCACCCAACCCACTCACCCCCCACCCCCGTCAGTTACTGGCCTCGGCCGGGCGCACTTCCACCCTGGCGGTGCGCAGAAACCAGCTACGGGGCCGCTGGGAAGGCCCTGCGGGGAAGTTGACTGGGGAGGCAGTGTGGCATCACCCGTGGGCCCCGGAACACCCCATCCCAAGTGTTACAGCACATGCTCTCCATACAGAAGACACTGACAGACAGACAGACAGACACACACACACTCACACACACACACACACATATTTAAATATTTAAAATGATGTTTAAAAAAAACCATCTTCCTGTTTAACAGAGGTTTAAAGGGAAGTTGGCTGACAGGACGTTTTTGTGGTTTTTTATTCTCTTTTTTACCAAATAGGAGGTAGATTTGTTGGCCCTTCTATTAAAAGCCAAAGTATTAAGTGGCCAGCCGATGTTTCAACTTTTCCCATTCTGTTCCTTTCACGAAAACCAGGGAGTGTTGTTTCTTTGGCTCTTCCTTTTTGAAACAAAATGCAAGGAGCTCTTCCAGTTGACCTAGTTTCCCTGTTCATTTTCCGTCTTCCACGGTATGCTCGATGAAATTAAGTAAATAAATGAAGTTTCTAGTTATTTATTTGTTTGGGAGACCTGAACTCTCACTCGAGATATTTCCATCCCCCCCCCCACACACACACACACAAGTCCTCCTCCCTGTATGTGGGGGAAGCAGGATGGGTGGACTGGAGCTAGCTGAGAGGGGGTGGGGTGGGGTGGGGCTGGAGAATATGCACGTCCCTGAAGGTCTATCGGGGAAATACTGCTGCTGCCCTAGCATGCTTTGCTTCATTGCTGAGTCAGGTGGTTCCTCTTTAGGGGGGGCAAGTTTTCTACCTCAAATCAGTGAGTGATGATTTCAGTGTGAATGTCTGATCCCTCTATGTCCTTTCAGTGCTCTGGCTCATGGCAAATGACTGAAGAAAACCTTAGTTAGACTCACACCCAGCTGTTTGGAAAGGGTAATGGAGTTGATAGCACACCCTCAGGTGTGCTCACTCTCAACACCCAGCCTCGCCCTGCCAACTCTGGATTTCTAAGTAAGGCTGAATCTGGACCATATTTACAGGATTTGGCATTTCTGATTCATGTTTAATGTTTAGTTAAATAAAGCTTGTGAAGGGCTGGAGAGATGGCTCCGAGGTTAAGAGCACTCACCGCTCTGCTCTTCCAGAGGTCCCGAGTTCCATTCCACAGAAATCATATAGTGGCTCACAACCTTCTGCAAAGGGATATCCCATGTACTCTACTGCCGTGTGTATATGAAAAGGGCTTTAGTGTGCTCATATAAATGAAAATAAATAAATAAACCTTTAAAAGAATGAAGCAAAATGAAGCTTGCACAGAAATTGAGCATCTTATAATGCCAGGCATGTCTACCCACTCCTTTTATTTTATTTCGTGGGTGGATCACATAACCACAGAGGTGGTTCCCCTTTCCTTAACCTCGACAGCCCAACTGGGGCAGAAGTGCAAACTATCATCTACCTATCTGGGAGTGGAGTGGTTGGATACAGGGAGATGGAGAATTTGCAGTTAGTAAAGTTCTGCTGTCGGTTTTTATTTCCTTTCATTTTTGGATAGATATCGGGAGCCTTTTTTTTTTAAGTACAAATTTTGTTTTCTGTGCAACATTCTGATCATAGCTTCCCATAGCAAAGCTCGTTCCAGATCCTTCCTCCCTATCCACCACCCTATTCTACCCAAGGCCTGCCCTTATATGTGGTTGATGCATACCCAGGTGAATCTCCATTGGAGAAAGCATGATATTCACATCTCCTATGACTGTCAATGGCAGATGACTTAAATGCCAGTGACTTCGGACGTGACTCCATTTTCCCCTTGGAGAACTGTGTTTGGATTTGTTGAACGAAGGCAGGCCCTGTGATTTGAACCAACCAAACAAACATACCAAAAAAATATTTAAAGCAGGCAACAACTGCCTGCACGCCAAGAGACTGTTGACTCCTCTTTGGAGCTAGTACGATGTGAAACTTGCAGAATCCACACAGCACCAAGGGAACACTTTAACAAATTATGAAGGAGAGAGAGAGAGAGAGAGAGAGAGAGAGAGAGAGAGAGAGAGAGAGAGAGAGAGAGAGAGAGCTGTTTATCTCCCTCCTCTAGTTTTTCAGACTAGAGATTTCATCTTCAACTGCTCTGGTGCTGGTGGTTTTACCGCTGGTTTGGGGGGATTGGGATAGGGATAGGAAGAAAAAAGGCTTGAGTGCTGATTTTAAAGCTCTCTTTCTCTCTAGAGCTCTCTCTCTCTCTCTCTCTCTCTCTCTCTCTCCTTCTCCTCCCTCTCTCTCTCTCTCTATACACACACACACACACACACACACACACACACACACACTTCCTAGGATGAAAGAAAAAAGTGAAAAGGAAGGCTCCCATGGTGATTCATGACTTTGATCTCACTTTGATCTCAGCACTGGAGAGGAAGATAGGAAGACCTATCTAGATGCAATGTGAAGAAGGCCTATGTCAGATGAGTTAATGGCTAGGGAACTGCTACCTGGCTAGTCTGCCATTTTCTTGCAGTTGTTAATATTATAAGGACACTTTCTCATTGGTTGTTTCTGCTGTTACTGCCAGAATTCATTACATATTCTGTTAGGTTCTTCTGTGTGATAACACACTCAGAAACCAAATACTGTAGAAGTAAGTCTAACTGCTTTCTTTGTTGTCTAGTTACCCGCAATAATCTTGGACCTGAACTGAACACCCAGCAGCATTTCCCGCACCCACCCATGTGTAAGCTTTTATAAGCTGGACCACCAACACTAGAGGGACCGTGCAGACAGAGACTATTTGGAACCAGACTTCTATTTTGAGTTTTTGTTTTCTTGTTTTTTTCTCCTGTCCTGTCCTGTCCTGTATGTCTGTCTATCTGTCTGTAAATCCACACATATAGTTCTTTCCACGTCTTATATTTCAATACAAATAATGCTTGTTGTGATCCTCTCATTTCATTCAAGGGTACTACTCTCTAGATCAGAGAAGCCCCCTTACAATTCTCCATAGGTAGTGATGACCCGAGTGTTCAGTGTGACTAAGCAGGAATTATATGGTTGCCGCCATTATACTTGATCTTACCGAAGGTAGGGTTGTGGGGCATGGTTGTCACGATGGCGACCAATAGACAGTGATTGAAGAGATGGAACAATAACCTACAATTCTCCCTCTCTGTCAACTGTTTCTCTGTTACTCTCTGTCTCTCTTCCCTCCTTCCCTCCCCCCTCTCTCCGAACTGAATGAACATTGGAACTAACGTAAATGTACATGTGAAAAGAAGCCAGGTGTGGTGCTGCAGGTCTTTAATTGCATCACTTGAGAGGTGGAGGTGGGTAGAACTCTGTGAACAGGCTGCAGACCTGATCCAGGTACTGATTTCCAGGGCTTTTGTGCAAATACCCCTTACTCAACTAAAGGAATGAAGAGGAAAATAAAGAAACAGATAAACCAAACAAACTAAGAAAAAGGAAAGGCAGTAATGGGGTGACCTGGCTTACAGAGGAGGGGCAAACATTCATCTGTCATTGCCTCCTCATTTGAACACACAAGGGGGAGAGAGAGAGAGAGAGAGAGAGAGAGAGAGAGAGAGAGAGAGACATCTGTTAATCTTTTTGTCTCCCTCCCCTAGTTTTTCAGACAGGGTTTCTCTATGAATTCCTCTGTAGACTGGTGGCTCAGAGGGCAAAGCTGCTGGCTGTTAAAGGTCTAGGTAAAATAATGTGATGGCCTAAGGGAATTGTTAAGGCCTAGATGCCGTGTGAAGGAGGCCTACATCAGATTGGTTACGATAACTCTGACCTGATTAACCTGCCCTTTTTTACAGTTATTATTATTGCAAGGACACCTTCTCATAGGTTGTTTCTGCTGTCACTTCCAGAGTTCATTACATATTTCTCTTAGGTTCTGTATGACACAAACTCAGAAACCAAACATTGTAGAAGCCAGTGTGTCCTTGAGTGGGTGTCTACAGTGCCTGTGTGCGTGTGTGCGTGTGTGCGTGTGTGCGTGTGTGCGTGTGATCGTGCATGCCCAGGGCCATTCTAGAGCCCACCCCAGATTTGTGTTTCAGAGATCTTTACTTATTTATTTTTCCTGACATGGCTTGTGTAGGCACTAAGTCACCACACTTCCCAAAAAACAAAATGAAACAAAACAAAACAAAATCCACCAACAAATGGACCAAACCGAAACCCCAAGCCAAACAAACAAATATTCCTGCCTACCTGTCTGTCTATCAGGGCTACAACAGAGAAGTGGAATTTTTAATAAACAAACCTTGAATACCTAAGTCTGCCTGTTTCCCCTCTTCCCGCCCTCCAGTGCCCCCAGCCGATCCCCTAGAGCTGTGAAAGCTGAAGTGGAATCCAATCTATCATGTATAACTCACTGTGCTATCAGGATTGAGGCACATGTTCTCTCAGCTGCTGGGAATTTGATCCAAGGGCCTTTAACTCTCCTGAGCTAATGTCCTCTGACCAGGATCCTAGTCCTTATTCAATGGCGAATTTAAGACTGGGCCTCCTGCTTGTTCCAATTCAGGCTAAGAGTTCAGGGTCAGGCCACACTCCTGAGCCCCACACAGGGCTGCCTGCATACTCTTGTGACTGCAATAGAGGCAGAGTGCTCTCTGCCCAATTCTCTTCTCTCCTCTTTGTCACAGCCATGGTCCCCAAGAGCACTTGTCAAATACATCTATCTCTGTCTAAAAGTTAAGTTCCCAGAGAATCAATCCCCATAACTGACCATAAATGAGGATTCACTCTGTGTATGTATATATTGTTGCAGTTTGTTGCAGTTTCCTCTCCAACACGAATCGGCCAGTACAATGAAAACGCAACTCAATTAATATGAAAACAATCTAGCATCTAGATTGGGCAGATCCACCCTACACTGTCCTATTCCTAGCTCCCAACTCCCTCATCCCTTGCACCTTTTATTTGCCAGGTCTCCAGCTTCTCCTTCTCCCAGTACAACTCTCTCCTCACTTCTTTCCTTTCTCCTCCCTGACTCCTCCTCCTCCTGACTCCTCCCCTCTCCTGACTCCTCCCCTCTCGCTCCCGACTCCTCCCTCTGCCCAAATCTCGAGTTCTTGCCTTTATTTTACAAATTCAGAGAGAACTCCAAGGCAAACCACAACATTTCTCCCTTTCTGTCCAGTTAAAAAACCTTTTCCCTATACATATGTGAACTAAGTATTATTACCATTCTGCAATTTATAAAACCAACAATACACTCATCACCCAGTCCATCAATTTTGTTCATCAACCATGTCATCTATACTAAAAACTATACCTGACTATATCCTGGTTCTAGATCCTATGCCACCTGAAAACAACCCTAACAGATTCATCATCTTTCCCAATACTAAACCGCTTGGGTTGTCTATGAGACTACCAGTCTCCAACCACATCAGAAATCCAAGAATGATTAATATTACCTGAAAATATGGGAAGCACAAAACATGGCTTCCAAGCTTAGCCAATTTATAGAGACTACTGATCACCTGGACAGTCCCCCTATTCCTTAATATGTCAGAGCTTCAGTCTTCAGCCTTCTGGCCCAGGATCATCTGACAGACCTTTGTAATGCAGATTTTGAAGGGCTGATCACCCTGCCTTGGCAGAGATTATCAGTCGAGTATTCTGCATAATTTGTCCTTTTCTGGACAGTGCTTTGTCTGTATATGAATTGAAGCAATTTGCTCAGTGGCTGTGTCACCACGATTTGAGCAACTCCATTGATGCTCAATTTCTTCTTCGAGTCTAAGGGGTCCTGTCAGGGGCAGAGAGGTCTCTAGTCAAATGATCTAGATGAAGAAATGTCCATAAATGGGTTATTCTGTTGACTTCTGATTCCCTTGAAGATTTCCTATCTACATAGGCGTTTCTGAACTGTTAAGCATAGACTACAGTTGGCCCTCTCTAATCAAAGTATTTCCAAAACCCATCTAAACTGACTCAGAACCATGACTTTGCTTTCTGGTCTTTAGTTGGTACTGGTTAATCAATTAAAAATAATGTATAATAGCATTTATAGGACTGGGTCTAAGACTTGTATTCTTAGATGCATAGTGGAGGCACAATGCTTATGTTAAAGTAGCAATATTAATCTCAATTATAAATCAATAAGAAAGTATACCAATGAAAACCTCGCATTTGTGTAAAATGCATTCTATACCAATGAAAAGATTGCAGCTTCAACTTTGTATCAATTACAAACATTTCTATCAATGTAAGATATAGCTGTAAAATTTTGTTTAAGAGTAAGTTTGCTAATCTATCCCTGTTTGTCTATTTCTCTAAATTCTATGTATTACTATATCACCCCCCCTTTTTTTAAACTAAGAAGGATAGAAAAGAGGAAAGGAAATGTAGCAATCCCTGAGTTTAAATTCTCTAGTTCCCCCTGACCAAAGCTACATTTGTATAGTATCCCTTAAAAGAAAACATATCCACAGTTCTTAGAATAACCAGAACCATCCACCCCAACATAAGGATCTGGGACAATGATCTTCCTCATCTGATTCCAACTGAATTGGGGTGAAGAATTCCCTTCTGGGGCCCAAGGGGAATTAGGAAAAGTTGGCTTTGTCGAAGTAGAGCTAGCTGGGATTCGCCTGCCAGTCACTCTGTGCTGAGAAAGTTCATCGCTTAGCTGACATCTTGACTATGACAGTCTGAAGGACTGGATAAGTAAGCTAGCCATTCTGGAAAAGTTCTGAAAGCAAGCCTTTAAATGAAGCAGCTTCAGTGTAATTGAAGGAGAATCAAACACGAAGTTGGACTGGAAGGTCCCGGAATCTCAGCATCCCAGAGTGTGGATCATTTCAGGGCTGTCTTTCTCTTCTTTCATCCTGCAGCACACAAAACTTTACAAGCATCATATAGTTCTGTAAGCACTTTCACATGGAGTAAGCAGGGTGCACAGCTTAGTTAATAAAGATCAACAAAGAAAGGTGACTGCCTTTCTTCAGGTTAGTTTGATCATATAATCAAACCGTAACATAATTTTGTAATACATGCCATTTTACAGGATGCTTGTAATAACAAGTTATGAGAAATTCGTACTCAAAATGTTAGTGGCTGTTTATAGACATTTTAGTCTCAGCCAGTTCATACACGGAGACCTAAACATCCTCATATATACATCACCTATTTGTTGATTGTCTTAGTCTCCCTTTTCTTCTGTGTTGCCAAGGACTTCAGGAGGTCTCCCCTTGTCATGTCTGATCTTTATCAGCTTGGAAAGAACCCACAGCTTTTCTTCTCCTGTAGAAACATAGGCATAACCCCTTCCCCAGAATAACACATTTCCCATTTTCCATTCTGACGTCAGAATATCCTTAATATAAGCAGGCTGGTTTAGTTCAGTAGCCTTTTCCACAATCCAATGTCTTTCAGCAGCTGTGCTGTTTTGTTCATCAGCATTTAAAAAATTTAAGGTTATTAAAGCACTATGTAGCCTATCTCTGGGAGTTTTTACTGCCCCTTTTTGCCTGTTAAGCATCTCCTTTAGACTTCGATTAGATCTCTCCACAATTGCTTGTCCTGTAGGGTTGTGTGGTATACCTGTAACATGTTTTATATTATAATATTCAAAGAAGCGCTTAATCTTGTTAGAAATATATGCTGGACCATTGTCCGTTTTAATTTGTATGGGTATTCCCATTATAGCCATAACTTCTAACAAATGTGTAATTACAGAATCGGCCTTTTCTGATGCTAAGGCAGTTGCCCATTGAAATCCTGAATATGTATCTATAGTATGGTGTATGTATTTCAGCTTACCAAACTCTGTAAAATGGAGAACATCCATTTGCCAAATTTCATTTCTTTGGGTGCCCTTAGGGTTAGTTCCTGTAGGCAACGCAGTTTGATTATATAACGAGCAAGTAGGACATTGTCTCACAATCTCCTTGGCTTGTTGACAAGTGATAGAGAATTCTTTCTTTAAGCCTCTGCTGTTAACATGGTGTTTTTTATGGAATTCTGAAGCCTCTAGTACACTTCCTATCAGTAGCTGGTCAATTTCATTATTACCTTGCGCCAGAGGGCCTGGCAGACCTGTATGGGATCTTATGTGTGTTATATATAGTGGGTAACTCCTATTTCTGATCTTTTGTTGTAGCTGAATAAATAGCGATGTCAATTCAGAAAAATCCTGAATAAGTTCAGCAGTCTCTATGTGTAAAACAACCCTTTCTGCATATTGAGAGTCAGTTACTATATTAAGAGGCTCTTGAAAATCTGACAACACCATGAGTATTGCATACAATTCAGATTTTTGAACTGACTTATAGGGACTCTCAGTCACCTTGCTTACATTTTCTGATTTATATCCTGCCTTTCCTGACTTACTGACATCAGTGTAAAATGTAGGGGCTCCCGATATTGGAGTTCCCTTTATTATACGAGGGAGGATCCAGTTAGTTCGTTTTATGAACTGAAGTCGCTTGCTTTTAGGGTATCTGTTGTTAATCTCTCCTAAGAAGTTACTGCATGCTCTTTGCCAATGTTCATTTTGTACCCACAAAGAGGCAATTTCTGCATTAGTAAAAGGTACCACAATTTCAGCCAGATCCATTCCAACTAATTGTCAAAGTCTCAATTTTCCTTTAAGTATCAATTTAGAGACCTTCTCAATGTAGGTTTTCAGTTTCTTACTCTGTTTATGTGCTAAAAATATCCATTCTAAGATATAATCTTCCCTCTGCATGAGAATTCCTGTAGTGGGATGAGTAGAGGGTAAGATGACTAATATGCAGGCCATCTTTGGATCAATACGATCTAGATGTGTGTCCTGCAATTTCCTTTCTACCAAAGCTAGCTCTTTCTCAGCCTCAGCTGATAGTTTCCTTGGGCTATTTAAATCTTTATCGCCTTGTAACTTTTGAAATAAATTGCTTAACTCTTGAGTGGTCAAGCCAATCACAGGCCTCAACCAGTTAATATCTCCCAGTAGTTTCTGAAAATCATTAAGTGTCCTTAATTGATTTCTTTTGATTTGCACCTTTTGTGGCCTAATCTTTTGTAGACTTATTTTATACCCTAGATAATTTATAGAATCCCCTCTTTTATTTTCTCAGGAGCGACTTGTAATCCCCAGCAAGGTAAGGTTTTTTTCACTTCATCAAACATTCTTTCCAGGATATTTATATCTGAATCAGACAATAAAATGTCATCCATGTAATGATAAATAATAGATTGGGGAAATTGTTTGCGAATCATCTCCAATGGCTGCTGTACAAAATATTGACACAAGGTAGGGCTATTCAACATTCCTTGTGGCAGGACTTTCCATTGATATATTTTTATGGAGCGACCTCTATTGAGGGTAGGCACTGAAAAGGCAAACCTTTCCTTATCGCCTTCATGTAGAGGTATAGTGAAAAAACAATCTTTTAAATCAATCACTATAACAGGCCACTCCTTAGGCAACAAAGAAGGCAGTGGGATCCCAGGCAGCAGGGAACCCATCTACTGAATAATCTTATTAATTGCTCTGAGATCTGTCAACACCCTCCATTTGCCAGACCTTTTTTTAATGATAAATACTGGAGAATTCCAAGGGCTGGTGGACTTCTCTATATGCTGAGCCTCCAGCTGCTCCTGGACTAGGTCTTCTAATGCCTGTAGTTTTTCTTTTGTCATAGACCACTGATCAATCCAGATGGGTTGGTCAGTCAGCCACTTTAGTGGCAAGGCTGTTGTTGTCTTAACAGCAGTGGCTCCTTGGGGTAGCACTAAATTGTCAGCCTCTGCTGTATCTTGCTTATGGACAGCTTGGACAGTCTCTGACTGTCCTTGATAACATTCCCTGACTGATTTAAAGTTTTTATTAGGAGCCTGATGAATTTCGGGGCCAGACCCTGAAACTGAGGGGATATTAATTTGAGTTTTCCACTGCTGTAGTAGATCTCTTCCCCATAAGTTAATGGCTATATCAGCCACGTATGGCCTTAATTTTCCTACCTGACCTTCTGGTCCTATACATTTAAGACACCTGGTGCTTTGTTTCATGTGGGATAAAGTGCCAACACCTTGAAACTGCATATCCACTCCTTGAAGTGGCCAACTAGTGGGCCAAGATTTTGGAGAGATGATGGTAACATCTGCTCCAGTGTCAACCATTCCTTCAATTTCAATATTGTTTACCAGTATTTTTAGTTTTGGCCTTTGGTCCTCTATAGACGTTTGCCAAAATATTCGTTTTTCGCTCCCTTTGAGACTTTTGGAATTGTCCATAGGACTTCCCTCAGCCTCCTCTGGTCCCAGAACATCTATTTTTGAAGTCGTGCCGTTTAATTGTTCTGAGGAAGAGAAGTCTCCCTGCCTGGCATTGGGCCCTGCGAGAGCCCCCCCTGGGAGTTTTTTGGGAGGATGTGGCCCCATCTGTCTGTTATTGCTCTACATTCCTTAGTCAAATGTCTACCTCTGCCACATCTTTGACACATTCCAGGAGGCATAGTCCCCCTTTTGGTATTACTTTGGTTTTTCTTGCAGTAATATCTGAGATGACCCTGCTCACCACAATTAAAACATTTGAAATCTTGGGTCATCTCTAGCTGCCCAGTGGCAGCTTCTCCTATCACAGTCGTATCAGGAGAACAAGATCCAACAATAGCTGTATATCTAATCCACTCATCTATTGGTGCAAACCTCGACTTCAGTGGTCTGATTACTTCCCTGCATTCGGTATTTGCATTTTCGAAGGCTAAAGACTCAATTATCGCCTTTCTTGCCGCTGAATCTGATACACTCCTTTGCACAGCTGAGGTAAGCCTTTGTAAAAAGTCAGGAAAGGTTTCTTTAGGACCTTGTATGACTTGAGTGAATGTTTCAAGTCTTTTCCCTGATTCTGCGACTTTGTCCCAGGCCTTTAAGGCTGACAATCGACACCATGACAGAGTTTCTTCATCATATACAGCCTGCACCTCTACTTCAGCAAAGCGGCCTTCACCAAGCAGTTGATCTGTGGAAATCTCTCTGCCCCTAGCTCTATTTTGTCGTGCTGTCTCCCTCACTTCTTCTCTCCACCACGAAATCCATTGTAAATATTCAGCAGTTTCTAGAATTGCTCTTACCATATCTTTCCAGTCTTGGGGGACTACTCTATTTTTAATAGCCCAAGAAATCAAGATTTGTTTTACAAATGGTGAATGCATTCCAAAATTAGTTATGCTTTCCTTAAATTTCCTCAATTCTAACACATCCATGGGTTGCCATTCAAATTCTTCATAACCCTGTGGATGATCATCGTCTGGAGGCCTTTGTTGTACAGTAACTGAATAGACTAAAGTTTGTTTCCTAATAACCTTAGGTTGGCTTTCCCTAATTTTATCTTCTTTCTCTACCTGAGGTTTTTCTTTAGTTGTAATTTTAAATTCCTCTCTTAAAGTCTGTACCCATGCTTCATATCTCTCCTTCTGTCTTTCCCCCTGTTCCTTGAGTTCCTGAATTCTCTGTTCAAGGCTTTGCTTCCACACTTTGAATTTTTCTTTATATTGTACTTCTAATAATCTGCTATCCATTATCTTTTGATTGATTAATTTTAAAAAGTTATTCTCCAAGTCTTGCTTCCAAACCTCATTACTTTCTCTCTGCTGTTCAGTATTACCTGTGAGCTGTTGTATGTTCTGTTCTAACATCCTTTCCAGTTCCTGTCTACCACCTTCATTTTCATCTTTTTGTCTCTTATTCTGATCTATAATTTCCTGTGTCTTCAATTCTATTGTTCCTTCTAGGCTACATTGCCAAGACTTAATTTTCTCTTTCTGTTGTTCATGTTGTTCCATAATTACTTGTATCTTCTGTTCTAAGCCCTGCTTCCATAATCTTAGCTTCTCTTTATGTTGTAATTCTGATATTGCAGCCTCTGCCTTATTTTGATTTGCTAGTTTTAGTAAGTTATCCTCTAGACTTTGCTTCCAGATTCTATCTCTATCTCCCTGATGTTCAATTTGATCTACGAGTTGTCGAAATCTTTTTTCTAGTGCCTCTTCTAGCTCCTGTTGCTAAGACTTAAGCTTATCTCTCTGTTGTTCAGAGTCATGTATAAATTTCAGAAATTTCTGTTCTAGCATTACTTGTAATTTCTTTTCTAAGGCTAGAAATTTGCTATTTAGGTCCCTGTCTTTGAGAAGATATAGTAAAACAGAAGAATGAGTATTGCAATACCGGTAAATGATAAAGTGTCTATTTCCTCAAAAGTCACAACCGTCAGACCATTCAAAATATCATCCCATAAGGCCCAAAAGATATTCATTGTGTTTCTCATCTTTAAGTATCAAAAGGTTATATATCTCTCTTACATCAAAGTAATACCTGATCCGAAGCCCTTTATACCTTTTTCTCCCTCCACCTCAGAACATGTGCAGTCCTCTCGATTCTTTGTTCCCAGAGAGGGGCCTCTTTGGGTTGTCTCCGGCTTTGCTTGGTCGTGTGGTGATCTCAGGAATCCTGTTCAATGTGCCGGCCAGAAAACTCCCTCACAGGTAGTTGTGCTCTAGGTTCTCCTATCCCTTTCCTCGATTCTAGATGATGCCCTCGGCTGTAGCTCTCTGTCTGGGGTTTGGGGAAGGGAGTCTCTCTGCAGTTCTCCGTAGACCCCTCAGACCCAGTCACCTCCCAATCCACCAGTACTCCTGCCTAGATCTCTATCAGAGCCCTATTCTGGGGGTGAGAGGGAAGTAAACTTTTATCTCATGTTAGTTGAGTTCTAATGGATACGTTGGGCGCAATTTTGTTGCAGTTTGTGGCAGTTTCCTCTCCAACGCGAATCGGCCAGTACAATGAAAACGCAACTCAATTAATATGAAAACAATCTAGCGTCTAGATTGGGCAGATCCACCCTACACTGTCCTATTCCTAGCTCCCAACTCCCTCATCCCTTGCACCTTTTATTTGCCAGGTCTACAGCTTCTCTTTCTCCCAGGACAACTCTCTCCTCGCTTCTTTCCTTTCTCCTCCCCTGTTTCCTCCCCCTCCTGACTCCTCCCCTCTCACTCCCGACTCCTCCCTCTGCCCAAATCTCGAGTTCTTGCCTTTATTTTACAAAGTCAGAGAGAACTCCAAGGCAAATCACAACAATATATAATGTTGTAGAACACAGAATAGGGATTCTTGGTGAAAGCTTTGTGGATATGTGTCTTTCCTAGATGTCTTTGCCCTGGGATTTTTCTACATGACTTAGATATCCCCGCCACCTTGCCATTTCAGTTTTGTTTTTCTTTTGGATGCTAATGCTGTTTGACATAAGATCCAAGGCTGAACTTCCATACTGGGCTATGGTTTCAGACTTGATTTATAGCCATGTGACCCTCGGGTTGCTTCCTTTTGATCCTAGAGGTTTATTAATCTTTCTCGAAAAGCTTCCAATACTTGATAGGATTGTGCTATATGCTGTCAGAGCAGAGTTACACAGAATTCATATGCTGACCTTCCTCTGATGATGCTTACCATTTCCAAGTCCTCAAACAGGGCAGCGCTTGGAAAAAAAAAAAAAAACCAAAACACCGCAGGCAAAGAAATCATATATGTGGGTCTACCCCTGGCTCCATGAGAAATGAAAGAGGAATATATTCTTGGCTTACTGGTAGTATTATCCCAAGTCTAGGGAAGGGGACTCCTAGAGAGTACTAAGCCTTCTCCTCATCCATCAGAGTCTGTATAGCTTGTAGCTTTCATTTGGTCGGTGTGGTGACCTTAACATGTTCTAGGTATTTCTGCCATGTTACTTCTCTATATCTAGACAAGACCTCAGGTGTACAGTCACATTGGAAATATAAAAAGCCTCTCATCTGAACTGTGAAATTCAATGTGTGTTATATTTAAAACCACAATAATTGAGTGGCCATTGCCACAGTAAATTATTAGGGGGTTTCTACCCCACCATAGATCATTTAGTTCCCAAATAAAAGACACAAAACTTTTAGATTTATAAGAAGCCTGAAAGTACTAGAACTGGGCAGACATCAACCCTCTGTGCTATTTTTCCTGCTTCCCTGTCAATAACCCTGAGGTATGGATTGCCATGCCCTGCCTGGGCCACACCTGTTCTAACATTCTGGCCCTCATGGAAATATACTCACGGTCCACCTACCCTATGGGGTTGTGTCTCCTTCCTTCTCCTCCCATGTCCTTTCCTTCTCCTCATGGACCCTGCCTGAGCCCCCAAGCCCTGGAAAACTTTGCTCTGTCCCCTCTCTTCTGCCCAGCCCATGTTGTAGGGATATTTATTAACCAGTAAGGGATAACTCGGGAGACAAAAACAAACAAACAAAGAAACAAACAAACAAACAAAAATCTGGTATACATGAGGATCTCCTTGTCCTGGAGCAACCAGATCTTCGGGTACAGAATTTAGCATTTGAATATACAGCAGGACCAGACCAACCCATTATATGCCAATCTACTTTTAGCTGGACTCAAACCTTGGCTCTCACACCAGTTAGATGTTCAACTGTGGAGAAGTTATTTTACCTGTGTGTGACTCAATTCCCTTATTGCACAGTGAGGATGAAAATGAGTGTTTAATTCAGACTTGTCTTGGGGACTGATGAGTTAATGTACCAGTATTAAAATATTAAATACCATCTACTTTGCATAATTAATAAAAGTCTGTGGAAAGGGCAAAGTAATAAAGCCAGAAGAACATTTGATTAGAAAATAGAGCCATACAACTACCTCTAATAATAAACTGAGAATCAGGGAATGGTGGAAGACTAAGACCAGAGAATTGGGAAATCAAGGCAAGCCTGGGTCACGTAATAAGATCCTATCTCGAAATATCAAGACAAGTCATTATCGTAGTAATTATAAATCAAGAAATAGCCATTGAAAAGAATTTACAAAATCAAGGCAATGGAGCAGTGTGGATGCTGTGTGTCAAGTCCCTCTGCTGTCCATCTCTGGGACCAAGTATGCACCAGATAAGTGACTGGAATTGAGTGCTGAGTGCCTAGAGCAAAGGGATGCTGGCTGAATGGCCACATTTGAACAGCACTAATACAGGACTAAATGCTAAGAAAAAAAAGTGATATCCAAAACATGTAAATTTTAATGTCCTCCAGAAAGGCAAAACCACAATAATTTTAGTTTGTCAAGGTGCTTGTGTCCCAAAACTTCTAATATTGGTAAGGATGCGAAAAACTCTTCTGATGCAAACCAGTTGCCAATAAGAAGAACAACCACTGTCCTTACCAAGGTGACCTGGATGCTGTCAAATAGGCCGAGGTAGCCTGAACAGCCATCAGAGTAAGTTAAACACACAGATATCTGTCATTTCAAAAAGGGGAAAATGAGGCCTGACCCCGCCCCCCTTTAAGGAAAACCAAGAATACTCCAGCATTGAGGCTTACAAATCAAAATATGCCAAGAAACTTCATAGAATATACATTTCTCCTGTGTGCTACTGAGTGTGCGGGTGTGTGTTTTGTGTGTGTGTGTGTGTGTGTGTGTGTGTGAGTGTGTGTGTGTGAGTGTGTGTGTGTGAGTGTGTGTGTGAGTGTGTATGTGAGTGTGTGTGTGTGTTTGAATGTTTGTGCATGTGTGTGTGTGTGTGTGTGTGTGTGTGTGTGTTTGTATGTCTTTGTGCACTAATGCTTCAATTAGCTGCTATGGTGAATACTATCCCCAACTCAATTATGAAGGTTAATATTAAGTTGTAAGTAGTATGTGGAGAGTGGTCACAAAGAATAATCAGGAGTCTTCTTCTGTTAAGTTGTCTGAGACTTCCAATTGCTGCATGCTGTGAGTGGGCCTCACATCTCAGCACACTAACACTTTTATGTACAATTCCCGTGTGTTTTGCTTAAACAATTTTCTATGAAAAACTTTAAGAATTTTTTTCTCCCTTTCATTTTTTGGGGAGTTGCATGGGTCTTTTTTAAATTTTTTTTGTTGTTTGTTTTTTGTTTTTGTTGTTGTTGATAGTGGTGTGTTTTTTTTGTTTGTTTGTTTTTTTTTTGTTGTGGTTGTTGTATTTTTTTTATTTATTTAATTTTTTTTTTGCTTATTTTAGGTCCACAGGATTTTCTGTAGCCTGTGAGGAAATCCTAGATTTAGGACACTGGATCTGTACACCTTAGAGAATAATTAACCACTTCACTGCCCTTTTTTTTTTTTTTTTTTTGGTTTCTGTTTTTCTTTTGAGATCTCACTGTGTGAGCAGAGGAAGCCCCGAGGAAGTGAAGCCCTGAGTGGATGTGTGCAGTAAGCATGAGCATGTCCATGCCAAGGACACAAATCCATTTATCCATGGGGAAAAGGCAAAGGCCCCCATGCCCCTTGAGGCTCAGACACATGCCAAATCCTTCTCAGGATGGTGTTGATAGTGTGTGCAGATAAAGTCTACTCTACCTTTCTTCCTGGCCCCATCTGGATATTTACAGCCTGAAGACTGCTCCCTGCAGAGACTGCTCCTACTGAGATTAGCTAAATCTGCCCCTTGTCATTTACATATACATAGTCCTCCCCTCCTTGTTTATCTGCAAGTAATGCCCACCTCCTTGCTGCTGTGTGCAACATCACTGCTTTCTGGCCAACTATATAATACACATGCTGAGCTTCTGGGATGCTGCATTTTCTCCAGCCCATGGACCCAGCCTTCCCCATGTATGTGTGTCCAATGTCATTCTTCATTTCCTCCTCTCTCTCGGTCAGGCCCAAGTCCCTGGAGCCACGCAAAGGACTTGGCAATCTCAGTCTGCTCCACTTTGAAGGAAGTGCTTACTAAACTGAAATCTAAAGGACACAGTGGATTAAGCTCCCTATCAAGTGTCTTTGGTGAGGGTTGGGGTGGGTGTGAGACCAGTTACATTCTGACTATTGCAGAAGAGTAAAGGATTCACAGTTTGCTTTTGGTAAAGGTAAGCTCCCCAAGAGGCTATCATTGCCAACGTTTTCCCAAGTCACTTCTAGGAGGTCAACTGACTCCTAGGTGAGTCCTTGGTTACACTGCTTCAGTTTTCTGTGGCTACACTGTCCAAATGGCACCCACTGGTCACACATGGCTATTTGAGACAAACTAAACTTAGAACTAAAATCTTCCTCTTTAATTACAGCAGGCAAACCAGGAGCAAACAGCCAGCCAGAATCCATAGCCAGAAGCACAGCAGATATTGAATATTTCTATCATCTAGAAATTACTCATGGACAGCAGTGGTCTAGGTTCCTGCTGTCTGGTTTTTCCTTCAGGGAGAATTACTTGCTGTACCAATATCCAAAGATTTATTTTTAAAACAACTTTACCAAAATATGACTTACTATCCCCTAAATTAATCCAGTTTAAGTCTACAATGGTTCCCCATAAATCTACCCAAGTTCATCACTAGACCACGGAACAAAAGAAAGAGAGTGTATGCAGTTATATAAAATAGTATGCAACAGTAATGACCACTTCATAATTATACTGCACTACTTTTGAATTCTTCAAAATTCATGCCTTTTATTGCTAGTTGTACAAAAATACAGTATTCTAGAGTTGAAAAAAATATTATACAGTATTTCATTGAGACTTTACAATTTATTATCTTTTGCTAGTATTTTTAGATTCTTTATAAGAGTTTTACTTTGTGGATTTTTTTTTTTTTTTTTTTTTTTTTTTTGCCAATCTGGTCACTATTTGATGCCATTTCAACGTTCTCAGGATTTTGTCGAAAATATTACCACAATGATATAGTGATACTCATTTTCTTTAGGCATTTACATATGTATATACACATATATGGGAAGTTATATATACATATTTTTATGCTATACTGTTAGAATCCAATTCTATTATACATCAACATATACAGTTTGCTCAATCTGATTTCTGCGAATGTCATCAGTCATGGGGAAATATTAAGAGCCTGAATAAACATGGACAATATTTGCAGAATTCACATAAAATTGAAGATGGTATATAAGCAAAAATGTGAAGTATATCACTTACAGCCTTCATATAGAATGCACTTTAAAATGTTTAATAGATGAAAAATATTTCAATTATCTTTACCTACTTTTTTGTTTTTTTCTTCAAAATGTGTCTCCTAGATGATTTGAATTATATATGTCGCTCAAGATTCTTTTGACAACTGTAACCTAATGCCTTAAATGTGTTTCTGATATTTCTATTCAGTTGATCACTGTTCAGTAACTGTACCAAGTTGATAGGTGTAATTTTATTATCACTTTCAGAATGTAAATTTCATGGGTGAGTATACACTTTTGATTCTAGCTCTTGGGTGGCATAGGCAGGTGGATCTGTTTTTTGAGGTCAACCTGGTCTACATAGCAAAACCCTATCTTAAAAAATCAATCAATAAATAAGCAAATAAATAAAAAGATTCTAAAATATTTGAAATTTGTATGAACACAACCACATCTTTAATAACAATTGAGTTTTATTGCAGATAATTAGTATAATTAATATTTACAAAATGTTACATAGTGTCATATAGGAACTCAATTTCATTGTAAATTAAACCTGCTTTTCTCTTTTCATTGGTTGCTCTTAGTTAACATTTTTATACACATATACAATTTATTCCGATTATTCTCTCCCCCATATCATCTCATCCCTTCCCCTATGACTTAAACATACATAGTCTTCTAAATTTAGGCTTTCCAATGTCTGATTTCTCTTTTATTTATTATACATTCTTTTACTTTTCCATCTACATTTTATGGTATCATAATAAGAAACCCATTCTGTCATTAGCATTATCTCAGTGTTTGGTAGGAGACATTCACATTCTTCAGTAACTTGTCATCAGTGCAAGAAATGACATTGAGGTATCTCTCTGTGTCTCTGTCTCTCTCTGTCCCTGTCTCTCTCTGTCTCTGTCTTTGCCTCCCACTCCTATGTCTCTATGTCTCTCTGTCTCTCTGTCTCTCTCTCCATCTCCTCCCCAATTGTTTTGTTTTCTAATATAAGGTCTCAGACTGTAGTCTAGGCTAGCCTTGAACACAAGGCAATCCACCACCCTCAGCCTTGTGAGTGTTGGGATTCCAGGCATACACCATCTTGCCCAGTGAATTTTATGACTCCCTTATATCCCTTTACCATTTTTGAATTATTTTTAATATTTCTCTGACCCTTTTCTAGCTTCTAGATGTAGATACATTAACTTGATTAGAAGGTTTTAGTTTTTAAAGATTTATTTATTTATTTATGTACATGAGCACTCTGTTTGCGAGTGTGCTTGCATGTCAGAAGAGAGCACCAGACAGAAGAGGGCATTAGATCCCTCTAAAGATAGTTGTCAGTCACCATGTGGTTGCTGGGAATTGAACTTGGGAGCATTGGAGAATTAGCACTCTTAACCACCAAGCCGGCTGGCTCTCCAGCCTGAAAAAAAAAGATATTAAATTTCATTCTTTTTTGTGTTTGTTTGCAATCTTTCTTCTTGAGAACATTGTGATGGAATGTCCAAATGGTACTTAGTGGCAGTTGGTGTAGAAGGAGCCATACCTGTGTTGCTAATTTTTTATAGTCAAGTACACGGATAAAAACACTCTACTCCAGGGAGAATCTTGACTGTTTCTCTGTTGGATGGGTTCCCTTCTCTTCTTCTTTACTTGTAAAATGTTACTGAGGTTTTGTACTTTTATGATGAAGTTGGGGCTCAAAAAATTCATACTGTTTCGAAGAAAGCATGCTGTACCTTAAAACTTTATCTTAGAGCAATTTAAGTAGTATAGGAATGACTTATTTTTTAAAAGCTTTGGAAGAACTCATAACTAATGTACTGGGAAAATATCACCTAGCTCACCCAACTGTTTTCTGTTTCTGACTCTGTGTTTTTATTACATGCCTGTGCAAAATCAGGAAAGCATGACTATTAAATCAATTAGTCATTCACTTGCAGCTCAGAATAATGGCTTTTTGTTGGTTCCTTTGTTTGCAGGCTAGGGATGAAACCCAGGGCAAACCCTTTACCACTAAGCTGAATAACTAACACTGAACAGTGTTTCTTAAAATGTAATAAAAATCAATTTAATGTTCCGCTGATCACAGTACCTTTTTGCTGTTTTTTTAGTGGTTAACAGTCTGCCAGTTTGTCCTGATTTGTCAGAATGCATACTACTTTTGTGTTGGATTATTTTATATGATTGTGTTTTTACTTTCTTACTGTGTTTTGGCTCATTACTTCCGTGCTAGGCATTTTGGGTACAGAGTTAATCTGTGTTCGTTGTTACTCTAGTTTCCTTCTGAGAGGACTAGTGTGGAACATTGGCTTTTATTTTTGTGACCTTGTCTCTGTAGAACACTATTCTTTTTATTTAAATGTAAATGTAATGGGAGAATGTGCTGTCATAGAATTCATGCTCTTGTTTCTTGTTTCAGCAGAAGGGCATTTGTCTATTTCTATATACAATTAGTTTGTGTAACGAAAGAGCATGTTTTAACCCTTTGTTCTCTGTATACTCTCCATATGTTGCGTAGTCTGCTTTACTTCTCCTGTGCCCCTGTCAGCCGTGGACTTTCTTTTCAATTTGTCTGAAGATTCTGTCATATATTATAGTGCCTTCACCTGCAGTCATATTTCTCAGGGTCCCCTGCTGTTCCCATATGTGCTTACAGAGGGAGCTTCCAGGATGTTATGACCCACCCATAGGTTCCTATTCTCAGCATTCAGTTTAATTCTTGCTGATCATCTGCTCTCAGTGTCCTGGGATTCTTAGTCATCTCAGCACTTGCCCTTTGCAGAGAGCCCTCCTGCCTGAGTCATGTAGCCAACCCTGTGCAGTCAATGGCCTTGCTGAGGTACATTTTGTCACAGGCTGATTGGAGATACTTTGTTGGACTTCCTAGATAAGCCATTGCATCATCTAAATGAAATAGGACTCTGGCAGGCAGTTTGGGGAATGTTCTCTCGTTAGCCTCCTCCCCGACCAGGGTGAAATTAGTACAAGCAGTTCTCTCTGTGTCTCCTTCATTTAATCTCAAATGTTCCCTTCCAGAGGAGCTTGAGGTCAGGTGTCCACCAGATGGGACCGAGCTCAAGCCCCACCAGTTCTTTAGTTTGGAGCAGCTGGAGTAAAAGGAAACTCGGGTTTTAATCTTTTTCTTCCAGAATCCTTCTGCCTTAATTACATCCCACCATCATCCTGGAAGTCCAAGTCTCACACTCCTTTAAATACAGGAGGAGTGGAGGAGGCAGTTGAGTCTTCTCTGTGAGTTCAGAGATTGGAGATGTCTTTGGTAGAGTAGGGTGGGGTTTAAGCTACTCCAGAGTGTAAGAGAGATCTCACTTCTTTGTCAGGACACTCATAATCCTGACTCCTTATTTCTCTCCATAAAATGGGGAAAGAGCAGTAACAGCCCATGTGTATTTGTGTGAGTTAAGAGAGGTGACTCTGAGAAACCTTTAAACGAAACCAGGTGCCTGATACAAACTCACTGCTTCTTTGCTGAGCTACATGGACGAGCCTCGAGCTTACCAAGATGGTGATGGTTCCTGGATATTCGGAAGTATCTTGTTGTCCTGTTGTTCCAGGGAGGAAAATGGGGAAAGAACAAGAAGATTGGCATTCTCCAAACCTCAGTGGTCTGGTTAAGGTATTAACTATCCAGGTGACTGTTGTGGGACTGTTCTGGAAACGATGGTCCTGTCTACAACTACCCATTCTATTGACCTGTACTTTAGTGGATGGCGTCCTTGAAATTGATCAGTAGTGACATAAACAGGGTTGGCTCAAGAAGAGCTGCATAATTTCAATTATGCTTTAGCATCTTGTCTGTGAAATGGGAACAAATGTCTGCCTGCTCTTGCTATGCTGTTTTTCCTTCTGTCACAAGGGCGTGGTGTCAGCTCAGAGGGACATAAGCATGCTTTGCAGACAACCTGGATGTGAACTACTCTCTGATGCCCTACTCACCCCAGAAATCTTAGATGTTCTTAGAATTCTTGAATTCTTAGAATTCAAGCCTCTTACCTGAGGCTTGGAATCAGCCGCACATGCCAGGAGGACCACTAATACACCTTTCAGTCCTCTCTGCTGTTCTGTTCTTGCCTGCATTCGATGACTGAGCTGGCTGCAGAAGGAAGGCCCTAGTTCTCATATGTTCTTTCATCTTCATCCTGGGAATATTCCCAACCTGTGATCCTTGTTACACCAACCTGCCTTTCAGAATTGATGAGTGCACTTCTCTAAGACGGTCTCTGTTTGCTAAGCAGGCACCTCTCTTTTTCAAAGAGATCATCTGTTTCTCTCAGGGTTCTAGTTCTCCCTCTTTGGAATCAGCAGCTTAGATTTAGAAGACTAAAGCAGTTTTTATTTTTTAGGGATTCTTGTTTTTTTTTTTCCTTGTTTCTTTTTTTTTCCCACCTTACATCCCAATAAGCCCCTCATCCCTCTTCTCCTCCCAGCTCAACACTTACAAATCCTTCCCGCACTACCTCCTCCCTTCTTCTTAGAGAAGGGGAAGTCCCACTTGTGTACTGCCTCACCCTGGAACCTCCATTCATAACAAGACTAAGTGCATCCTCTCCCACCGAAGCACAAACAGGCTGTCCAGTTAGGGGAAGAAGAACCAATAGCAGGCAACATAGTTGGCAACAATCTCTACTCCAATTGTTAGGGGACCCACATGAAGACCAATTAGCACATCTGCTACTATGTGTAGGAGGCCTAGGTCTAGCTCCCTGCATGCTCTCTGTTTGCTGGTTCAATCTCTGTGAGCCCCTGTGAGTCCCAGTTAGTTGACTCTGTAGTAGAAGACTAAAATGTTTTATAGGTCAATATGGATGGATAAGTGGATGTGCAAAGAACTCTAACTTCTATGAAATTTACAATGCCATGAAAACACTTCAGCAAAAATTTTGGCATGCTATTTACAATCTCTTGAACACCATTCCTCACAGAACAGGCGTGATGGAAATCCCATAGTAACTGAAGAGGCATAGGCATGAAGGAGGAGAAATACTTGCTTACTCTATTGTTTGTAAGGAAAAAAACCTCTTAACTGAGCTTAAAAATCCGGTTGCCAGCCAAGAATTGCATGTTCCAAGAACATGCCTCTTCCTGTCACCATATCAAGGTACCAAACCGTTGGCTGCTTGTGGAGCCAGTATCTTTCTAACCCACGTGTGGGCAGGAGTTTGTGGGAGACAAGTACTTAGGTCAGGGATCAATCAGAACCTGGTACAGGTCTTGGGTCTCTGGCATCATTAGTTACAGATATGCCAAGATGCTTTGGGGAAGGTTTTAATTTAAATCCCAAGTTTATTTCAACGAAATCTCCCTGATACGATCTGTTGGGAATTTAGAGTGAACTAGACAAGTGTTCATTTTGGAGGGCATTTGTGAATTAGACAGTAGGTCCATAAACAACAACCAAACAAACAACTAAAACAACAACCCATTCTGGGTGTATGACTCTCAGGATGCCCCTACTCAGTTCAGAGCTCTCAGTGAAAGGGTTGAAGAATCTTTGTTGGCTACATCAATTTTTTAATTGACATGTAAATGCAGAAGATTAGAGTCCACTACAGGAGTGGCAGGATCCTTTAGGTGATTAGTGAAAACATCACTGTTAGAGAACTCCTACAGGAAGACCCCTTCATTCTGTCCTGTTGGGTTTAGCAGTCCAGGGACATAAAAGGAATTGATTTCTGTATGTGAAATGGGTTTGCTCCACTGAGGAAGTTCAGTGGGAGCAGGATGGCAAGGGACCGGGTTGTGAGTGGGGGGCTGGCAACAAGGTGCAGAACGAAGAGCAAGGCCCGGTGCCCTGCGGCCTGCCTGTGGGATGTGAGCTAGCTGCCCCCTCAGGATGCCTTCAGGTGAGGACAGGTGGGGGTGGCTTGTGCCCTGCTGAGCCGGTTTAGGAGAGTGTCAAACACAATCCCAATGCTCGCACTGGAGCCTGAACAGGTCCCCGCAGCCTGTAGGGGGCAGCGTGCAGCTCAGCAGGCGATGGCGCGGGCAGATCATGGTGTGCCTGAGCCTCCGAAGAGCCACGAGAGGGGACTGAAGGGCCTTGGTGGAGCCCGGACCTCCGCGTTACGCGCCTCCCCGCGTTGCCCGTGTTGCGGAGTGGCTGCATGTATCCTCCCCACCCCGGCTCCACCGAGCATGAGCCTGGACTGAGGGCACACAGAGCTCTTCAAAGAGCGTGGGACCTTAAGGCACTGGGAATTCGTAGGTGAGCGCAGGGCCTGACGGGAAGCGGCGCGCGCGATATTTTTGGCGACTGCAGTGGCGCGTGTGCTTGGGCGTGTTTTTCTTTCACATGTGCCAGCAGTGGGGTCGCGGCTGAGAGTGACTAAACTCTCTCTCCCTCTCGGATCGCCGCAGGCCAAAGAGGTGATTCTGCCTGCATGTTATCCTCCTTGCTGGAGGCGAGCTCTTTAGGCGCCACATCGCGATCAAAAAGAGAAAGAAAAAAAGAAATGAAAAAGTGGAAGAAGCAGCCAGGTAAGGGGGTGGTAGCGGCGCTGGGGGTCACCTGGGCCACGGTCAGGCGCGCTTTGATTGTGGCGGGGTTTCCAATGGTGACCTCAGCCTCGGAGTGTCCAGGGACGTAGCCCGGGCCAGTCCTGCCAGGGTACCTCGAGGCATGGCATTCGCACAGACCCCTAGCCTTGCCGCAGGTCTGATCCCCAGGGACAGCAAGCTGCCAGAGCAGCAGCATCAATGTAGGTAGGAGACCCGCGGGCATTCTTGAACTCACTCTCACAGCCCTGGGGAAGCAGTGCCAGAAGGAGGCGTTGCAAAGTGAGCCCATTGGGTAGGGGAAGCGAGGATTCAGGGATGTTTGGAGAGCTGAAGCAGGGATTGCAAAGCCCATGGCATTGAGAAAGAATGGACAGGTGATTTGTTGTGTGCATGAGAGCTGTGCTCTGACATCCCCAGAGCAACTTGGGGCTCTCACCTCTCTCTAGATTGACTTGAATTAAATTGCCTTGTACCTCCCAGGGCAGGACAGGCTTTTCAGAGGCAGCTTAGCCTGGTGGCGCCCTCCATGTAAAGTTTCTATTGTATGTTAAAGAACGGGGATCGGGGATCGTGGGAAAATATTTTCTTAAAACATCAGGCAATGAATATATATATATTATTTAATAGATTTCTTCTAATCTATTTGTAATTGGTTGCGCCTTGCAAGGGATTGTATTGGGAGGATGTAAAATACCCCTCCTTCAATTACTTGGAGAAAGGGAACAGAAACAGAGATTCCCTCTTTTTTAGCCTGCAAAGCTCTGAGAGATTACAGCTCCGCATAATTTAATTCTTCCCCTACCTGCTCTGAGCAGGCCTCCAGATCAGCAAGTGCCTTTGGAATGGTTTTGCTTGTTTTCGTTTATTTTCCATGGTGCTGTTTAGAAGGCCACGAATTGTTATGTGAATTTTAAATTTCAGGAGGTGACACCCAGAGTTTATGGTGGTTTCGTTCAAATATTGCCGTGTAGTTGCAGCATAAAAAAATATTTCCTGTGACAAGAAGTGGAAAAAGAAAGTTGATCAGCTAAGAAAAGTAAAGCCTTGAGCCAGACCAACCATTTGGCTTCCTCAAATATGGAGCAAGCATGGAATGTTGCTTTTTCAGAATCGAAAGGGTTTTTAGAACAGGGAAGTGAATACTGTGTGGTGCTAACCCGTCCTTTTTGTGGCTGACAACAATTAGTATACAGGTCAGAATGTGCCAACAGCACAGAGTTGGCGCTGGAGGTATTTGAACTCAGAAGTGCTCAGGAACTGTGAACGTTTCTCTGTTATCACCCTGGATCCATCTAGTGAAGTAGAGCACTTTGATGCCGTGTAAGAGGCCGTTGTGAGGGCTGGAGAGATGGCTCAGTGGTTAAGAGCACCAAGTGTTCTTCCAGAGGTCCTGAGCGCAAATCCCAGCATCCACATGGTGGCTCACAACCATCTGTAATGAGATCTGATGCCCTCCTCTGGTGTGTTTGAAGACAGCTGCATTGTCTAACGTATAAGTAAGTATATTGTACAAAAAAAAAAAAAAAAAAAAAAAGAGGCCATTGTAAAACTGCATCTAGCCTTGTCATCTACTGCTTCAGTTTCTATGCGGACAGGGCACAGTTGGAGAGCTTCAAGATCAAGTTCATTGCCTGTCTTTAAAGATCAAGTGTATCACCTAACTTTTTTTTTCTTTTTTTTTTTTTTTTTTTGGAGCTGGGGACCGAACCCAGGGCCTTGCGCTTGCTAGGCAAGCGCTCTACCACTGAGCTAAATCCCCAACCCCCATCACCTAACTTTTAAACCAAGAAATGTAGTGTCTTTTTTGCTGCTTGTGTACTTTTAGTGATGTATCTTATCTCCTAGTACATCCTTTGTTTCCATGATAGTTGTTTTCAAGTATATATGATTATTGATCCTATTTGTAGACCTATTCAATATTTCTGCTTTTATTGGTTAAATATTTTTGGTGAATTTGCATTGTGATATCAGTAAAATCCTATGTGAATGTTTTAGAGAATATACCGGTTTGTGTAATTTGCCCTCAAGGATTTTTGGTGGCCTGTATTCACATTTAAAAGACTCGAATTTATACCATCCATAGCAGGATTGATAGGGAAGCACAATGGACAGTGACAGTGTTGTTCCCGTTGACAGTTGTGGGAGCCAAGAAAGAAGTGTGACTTGCATATTTGCGACTAACAAAATCGAGACTGAGTATCATTACTGTTGAAGCCCATGTAAAAATGATGAAATTTTCAGAAATCACCAGTTAAGAAATCGTAGTGTTTCTTAAATGGAATCTGAGTTTCAAAGTTATGTTTCATTTTTCTTTATTCCTTAATGAAGCTTTTTATTAAGTTTTTTATTCACCATTTCACCCTTAGATGCACAGTGCTAAGATCATAGTAGGTGCTCAATAAATCACTTAACCATCAGGGCAGAGGAATGGTAAGAAAGTATGTATTTTCTATAAGTTCTGTTAGTTTTGGGAACAGGTGGTTTTAGGTTTACCAGTCATATCTTGGTATCTTGTCCCACATAAGACAACTTGACAGAATCCCCTTTCTGGCCATTATGTTCAAGTTATTTTTGTCTTAAGCCTTCTTGAAAATCATGGAAGTAGTGTAGAAACTTGATTATACCTGCAATATAGCAAAAAAGGTCAGTCTAGATAGGTAAGCAGTTATGTTTCTCCATGAGCTGATGTCTTAAAACATGTACATTTTAGGAATTTAGTGTTGTGTTTTCTAAAGATACATCGTACAACATACAGATAACATTGTAATAGAATAAAGGAATCTTTTGATTTAGCACCAAATTCCATAAAGCAACGACTACTGCACAGCTCTCTTGGCCATATGAATAGCAGAAATTGTATTTCACTTTTTTAAAGCAGTAACAAAAGTACTAAGGTTAAGCGGAGCCCATGGGAAAAGGTCCCGGTGGTGTTTCTCTTTGGTTTCTTGTGCTCTTTCTAGAGAATGGCTTTAAGAAATAAATGCGGTCAGGTGGTCAGTGTGGCCAGGCAGTCATGAGCAGATGGTTAAGCAATGTGCTAGGACCCCATAGACCACTGAGCCCAGCTGAAGAGGAGAGGCTAGGCAGTGAGCCCAGCTGAAGAGCAAAGGCTAGCCAGTGAGCCTAGCTGAAGAGCAAAGGCTAGCCAGTGAGCCTGACTGAAGAGCAAAGGCTAGCCAGTGAGCATGACAGAAGAGCAGAGGCTAGACAGTGAGCCTCGCTGAAGGCTGAAGAGCAGAGGCTAGCCATTGAGCCTGACTGAAGAGCAGAGGCTAGCCAGTGAGCCTCGCTGAAGGCTGATGAGCAGTGATTTTAACATTTATATATAAGTTCTTCAGTTTTCCTAAAAGTTTGTACAAAAGTTTGCCTCCAAAAAGTTCGCTTAAAAAGTTCTCTTTGCACTCTTCTTATCTCCTTTCCTCTTGCTCTTATGTCACAATAATTTCCTTACTCTCAAGGCCTTATTCTCAACGCTATGCCTTTACTTCTAAGTTCTTCTTGAGTTCTGTCCTGTTCGGTTCAGTTCTGTGTAAAAAGCTTTCTCTCTCTTTGTCCTCAGCATTTGTATATCTTTCGGAATACATCATCACATGGTAAAAAGTTCACCACAAGTTTGCACACGAATTCAAATCATAAGTTGAATAATAAGTTTACAACAGAGAATATTTACATGCATATCCATTAAGAGTAATTATCAGGATAAACTGTCATCATCTGTCACTGGCTCTACAGGTTCGTGGAGAGTAAAAACTGTAATTTTTGTGAGAAAAGAGTAAGTGAAATTACCTATAGGCAAATCCAGTCAATTTTTTATGGTCGGTCCTTGCACCTACAGTAAGTCATTAATTCTCTTTTTATGAACTTTGGTTAATTGGTTTATACGCTCTTAGAATGGGCTCTAATTTGGAGATGCCCGCTTGGTATTGCAGAAGCAATTTACTCATGACACTTTAAGAATGGAAGAGTTTTCAATGCAATTTTGATTATCAGAGAGAACATAATAGAAGTCCTATTATAAACAGGCTTTGAATTACTAATCTAATTTTAGGAATTCTTTTACAATCATCATTAAGAAGTAAGAAATCATCTATTTGTCGATACAACATCACTCCAAGACAATACATCTTTGTTCTTCTGTGGTGATCTGTTCAAAAAAGTAGACTAAAGAGCATGACAAATACAGAGGAAGATGCTTACAGCCGACCACTTAGCTGAGAACAGGGTCCTCAATGGAGGAGTAAGAGAAAGGATTGAGGGAGCTGAAGGGGTTTACAGCCCCATAAGAACAACAATAAGGAACACCCAGAGCTCCCAGGGCTGACACCATCATCCAAAGAGTACACATGGACAGACCCATGACTATAGCTGCATATGTAGAAGAGGATGGCCTTGTTGGGCACCAATGGGAGGAGAAGCCCTTAATCTTATCAAGGCTTGATGCCCCCGTGTAGGGGAAAATCAGAACAGGGAGGCAGGTAGGCCTGGGTGGTTGGGTGGTAACACCCTCATAGTAGAAAGGGGAAAGGGGTGTTATAAGGGGTTTTATGGATGGGAAACCAGCAAAAGGGATAACATTTGAAATGTAACAAAAGCCCTCTGTGGGTAGGGGACAGCGGATAAGGTGCTGCTAGCCCCCTACTTCCCTGCTGCCTCCCTTTGTTCGTGACTCTGGTGCCAGGTGTCATCCTGGGACTCTCCATGGGCTGCTGCTGGCACTGGTGCTGGTGTTCAGGGCCAAGAGCATGATGAGCAAGGAGCACATAGTTTGTCCCGATTCAGAGCTGGGCCAGTGGCCACCAGAGGACAAGCACAGCTTCCTGTACGATCATGAGGTCTTCCTGGGCAAGGAGGACTCCCAAGACCTTTGATAGCTAAGCCTGGATGAGAGCAAGGAGAGGCTGGGGAAAATTGTTGATTCAATTGACAGTGATGGAGGCAGCCTTGTTACTACTGAGCAGCTGAAAGTTTGGATCAAACAGGTACAAAAAAGATACATCTACCATAATGTGGCTAAACTCTGGTAGGATTATGATAGGGACATAGACGAAAAGATCTCCTGGGAAGAATACAAGCAGTCTACTTTTGGCTACTACCTGGGAAACCTTGCTGAATCCCAAGATAGCTCTGATCTTCACACCTTTAAAAAAATGCCTCCATGAGATGAGGAGGTTTAAGGCTTCAGTCATTGACAGCAACCTGACAGCTACTCGAGAGGGATTCATTGCCTGTCTGAACTCAGAGGAGTTGAAACATATGAAGGAGATTGTAGTTCTGGAAACCCTGGAGGATATCGACAAGAACAGGGAAGGACTTGTGGACCAGGATGAGTATATTGTGGACATGTTTTTCCCACGAGGACAATGCCCCTGAGCCAGATTGGGTTTTGTCCAAATGGGAGCAGTTCAATGATTTCCCAGATCTGAACAAGGATGGGAAGCTGGACAAGGATGAGATTGGACACTGAATCCTCCCTCACAACTATGACCATGCAGGGGCTGAGACCCGGCGTCTGGTGTATGAGTCAGACAAAAACAAGGATGAGATGCTAACCAAGGAGGAGATTCTACAAAACTGGAACATGTTTGTGGGAAGTCAAGCCATCAATTACAAGGAAGATCTTACCAAAAATCATGATGAACTTTGAAAGCTACTCATCCTCATGTGGCCTACCGTCATGGGCTTTGGGCAGATGTTCTGGGTGATTGCTATAGTTGTCAGTTGTATAGCAGTTGTGTCCCTAAACCATGAGAAACCTTACTAAAGCTCAAATCACACTTTGCACCTCAAACAATAATAGTTCTACACCCCACTTTCATCAATGGACAGTTTGGGGAAACAGAAATTAACCAGAGACATGGAGAAACTAACAGAAGTTATGAAACAAATGGATTGAATAGATATTTATAGAACGTTTCACCCTAAAACCAAAGGATATACCTTCTTCTCATCACCTCATGGTACCTTCTCCAAAATTGACCATATAATCGGTCACAAAACAGGCCTCAACAGATACAGGAAGATAAACGTAATCCCAATCATCCCATCAGATAACCATGAACTAAGGCTGGTCATCAATAACAACAAAAATGACAGAAAGTCCACATATACATGGAAGATGAACTCAATGTCAACTTAGTCATGGAAGAAATAAGAAAGAAATTAAAGACTTCTTAGAATTTAATGAAAATGAAGATACAACATACCCAAACTTATGGGACACAATGAAAGCAGCACTGAGAGGAACACTCATAGCTCTGAGTGCCTGCAAAAAGAAACAAGAAAGAGCATATGTCAGTAGCTTGACAGCACACCTAAAAGCTCTAGAACAAGCATTAAATAAACCGAAGAGCAGTAGAAGGCAGGAAATAATCAAACTCAGGGCTGAAATCAACCAAGAAGAAACAAAAAGGTCTCTACAAAGTCAACAAAACCCGGAGCTGGTTCTTTGAGAAAATCAATAAGATAGATAAACCCTTAGGCAGACTAACCTGAGGTCACAGAGAGTGTATGCCAATTAGCAAAATGAGGTCTGAAGAGGGAGTCATAACAACAGAATCTGAGGAAATTAAATAAACTCATCAGATTGTACTACAAAAACCTATATTCAACACAACTGGAAAATGTGGAAGAAATGGACAATTTTCTAGACCGATACCAGATACCAAAGTTAAATCAGGAACAAATAAACCATGGAAAAACCCCATAATTCCTAAAGAAATAGAAGCAGTTATTAAAAGTCTCCGATCCAAAAAGAGCCCAGGACCAGATGGGTTTAGTGTAGAATTCTATTAGACCTTCATAGAAGACTTCATACCAATACTGTGCAAACTATTCCACAAAATAGAAACAGACAGAGCACTACAAAATCCCTTCTATGAAGCCACAATTACTCTTACACCTAAACCACACAAAGATACAACAAAGAAAAAAAACTTCAGACCAATTTCCTTTATGAATGATGCAAAAATGCTCAATAAAATTCTTGCAAACTGAATCCAAGAACACATCAAAACGATCATCCATCTTGATCAAGTAGGCCTCATCACAGGGATGCAGCAATGTTTTAATATACAGAAATCCATCAACAAAATATCCATGTAAACAAATTTAATGGAAAAAAACCCATGATCATTTCATTAGATGCTGAGAAATCATTTGACAAAATTCAATACCCTTTCATTAATAAAGTCCTGGATAGATCAGGAATTCAAGGTCTATATATAAACATAGTAAAAGCAAAATACAGCAATCCAGTAACTAACATCAAACTAAATTGAGAAAACTTGAAGGAAAATGAGGTTTTCTAAAATCAGGGACTAGACAAGGCTGCCCACTCTCTCCCTACTTTTTCAATATGGTACTTGAAGTCCTAGCTATAGCAATCAGACAATGAAAGTAGGTCAAAGGGATACAAATTAGAAGGGAAGAAGTCAAAATACTAATATTTGAAGATGATATGATAGTATACTTAGGTGACACGAAAATTCCACCAGAGCATTACTTAATCTAATCAACAAATTCAGCAAACTGTTGGAATATAAAATTAACTCAAAGAATTAAGAATTGAATAGCCTTCTTCTATTCAAAGGGTAAACAGGCTGAGGAAGAAATTAGGGAAATGATACCCTTCACAATAGGCCCAAATAATATAAATTATCTTTCGGTTACTTTAACAAAACAAGTGAGAGACCCACATGGGGTTGGGGGTGGGAGGCGCTGGAGGGGGCTTATGGACTGGAAACCTGGAAAGGGAATAACATTTGAAATGTAAATAAAGAAATATATCTATTAAAAATTAAATTTAAAAAAAAAACCTAAGAAATAATCAAACAAAGAAAATGTGAACAAGAAAGAAATTTTCGGATTTGAAAAACTGTATGACCATGGTAAACCCTTTAATAAATTTGAAATGTAAATAAAGAAATATATCTATTAAAAGTTAAATTAAAAAAATAAAAAATAAACTGAGAAACAATCAAAAAAAGAAAATATGAATAAGAAAGAAATTTTTGGATTTGAAAAATGATGAATGCCAGGCATTTGACAAACTGTATGACCATGGTAAACCCTTTAATATACTTGAGAAATTTTTTTTACTTGTTAATGAACTGGGTCTTTTTTTTTTTAATAGTGAATAGAAATATAGTCCCTTTCTGAGTATGAGGCTAGGAATCCAGGTGTAGTGGAATTTATTATTTGTTAAGTCCTGAACCATTGAGCCTGCCCCTAACACAGCTTATGCTAAAGCAACAGGCCAAGGTGATATCTAAGCCATAGACCAAACTATCTGGACTAACAATTACAGATGAAATTCCTACTTGTAAATGGGAGGAGAGGAATAAAGGATACCTGCGAGGATTGAAAAAAAAAAGAAATATACCCAAAAAAATCCAATAAAAATGTCAAAAATAAAAAAAAAGAAATAAAAGAACTTAGGAAATGCAAAAGATTGGGGTGTCATTCCACAGTCATGATGTGTTTCTTCTGTGATAGCTTACAGATTAACTCATTTCTCTAAGACTGTTTTCTTATTTGAAAGTAAGTAATGGCATCATCTGTTGACTGGTTGGTAAGAACAAAAGCTTTGCCTAACTTGAATAATAGGTCCCTCCAGAGCATGTGCTTAACATTCTAAGCACAGAGATATTTGCTGAGGGGAGTAAAAACAATATCCAAACATAAAAAAGCGATTTAAAAAAATTCTGCACGCTGGTATTAAAGGCATGTTGCAACTTTAACCAGCTTTGTAGGTATTTCTAATAAACAAATTAAGAAACAAAAGCCCTATTACTCTTCTAGCAGTTGCATCCAACAAAGAGAGAGCTGTGAGGTAGTGTGTGCTGCTTCTTTCCCCAGATACCGCTGGGCCTCAGGCCTGCATCCGGTGAGCTGGACCTAAGAGCAGCCTAGTTGAAACTCCTACTGCCATGGCAGGATTCTGCAGGAATATTTTCCTTTGACAACAAGGAATCTGTGTTGAGGAGACCTCTTGGTGGGTCCTCAAGGACTCTACAGTTCCTATTCTACAGGGAGAAGCCCTGCCAGGTCTTTGAGTAAGGCCAGCCAGTTGTTTGGGGAAATCTCTGGTCTTGTGGCAGAGATGAAGGACTGGGTGAAAGAATGGCAGCTCCACTGAGACCAAAGGCAACCCCTTCTAGGCCTATGACCTCCTAATTGATCTTTTTACCTGATGCCTTATTCACATTTTCTTAGTATCATACAACTATGATCTTGAAGAACAGCTTGTCTCTTGTTTTCTCAATCAGGTCTTTGTCGTCACAGACTTTTTTAACTTACTCCAGCACCTGGGACTTCTTCATACCTTCTGTATGGAGTAGGACCCTTGGTGGGCCTGTCATATCTAAAATACAAGCTCTGGTAATCCAAAAATTGGACCCCAGTATATCTCAGGCCAGGAAAGATGTCATCCATCATTAGTGAAAAAGAAAGGGGAAAAAATTACATAGGAAAAATATGTGCCTTAATCAAAATAAAAGACCCTCAACTTCTAAGGACTCCACAATCTCCACCCCTCTGTTTTGAGCTTTGCATAGTGATATTGTACAAATGGAGATGGTAGTAAAAGGCATTTCTCTGCCCACAAATGCCATACATGAGCTTCACTCTGACATTAGTGAGGTTAGGTGGCATTATAGCACACATTCAGGTGGCATTACAACTCCTCTGATAAGAACACAGAATCCATATATGACAATGCCATATGGACTCCCTCATGAACTTCTGGATCCATTAAAATTGAGGTTTAACCTGACCTTAGGCCTTTCCAGTCCGTGCCCATCCTCCGATTTTTATGTGTGATATGAGTAAAAGATCACAGTGCAGTCCCCAATATCCTTAAAATAGGACTTGGAAATTCAGGAAGAATGGTATTGGAGAAGTGATGGCTATGTCGTTACAATGTAGTAACACAAGGTCCAGGTTGACGTTTGCTCACTGATGTCCAATTTAATTGTCTTGTTGTGTTTCAAAAAGTGAGGATGTCCAACTTAGTATATAAAAGGCACAGAAATTTATAATTTTATATATGCCCTGTAGTTGATCCCTATATTCCCAAGAAAAGGGAGTTTTATTACAAAAAAATAGGATTATAGACCATTGATTTTGTGGAATACATGGATGTGTAAATGAAACAATGTCAAGGTGTGAAGGACTGCACAGTAAGCAAATATTTCCAGGTTTTACACAATCAAAGTATAGAAGAAAGATATTGGCATCCAGAAGAAGGGAAAACCTTGGGAATAGAAATGTATATCAAATCCATTGTCTAAGGTGGTAGATTTATTTTTAAGAAAAATCTCCCTCGTCCATGGTCCCTAGAGATTTGGGTGCTAAGAAAAATCTCTTATCCAATTCAGGGTTGTAAGCCATTCTCAATGCCATCAAAAGCATTGATGACTTCTAGTGAAGCAGAGAGAAATATCTAGCTTCGGAATTGAGGTTGCCAAACGGTATTTCCGGTGACACATTAGAGACTGCAGGAAAGGGCCCCCACAGAAATTGATCAATTTGGGGAGAGCTAGTTAGCAGGTAGGCCATAGAACTTCCCAGTGACATCATCAGTAAGCCCTTCATTGGACAATCTATTGTATCTAAGAGATCCCTTGAATCTTCTGTGATTGTGTTGTGGTGACACCAACTGCCTTTGGGAAATTACTTCAGTTCCCTTTGGGTTCACAAACAGGCATGTTTTGCCAGCTGCTCAGGCTATTTTGGAAGGAGAGTGGAGATCAAGGAGAGACCACACCAAGGCAGAAGGAAGCTGACCTCCTGTCTACTAAAACAGGAAGGATGAAATCATTCTGGGGAAGGCTTGGTGAGTCCTGGGCAGAGTTGGGGAACTTCCTTGAGGAGGTAGGTTTGAGATGTGCCTTCTAAGAATAGGCCTTACAGCATGAGCCTTGGGATTTCTCAAAGGCAAAACAAGAGTCAGGAGTTCCTGATTATTAATTTGAGAGAAAGTCAGAAATTGGTAAGCCTTCAGTTTCTTTTCTAGAAGCTTTTTAATTGTTTGTGTCAATGAATGGCAGAGGAAGGCACTGTGAGATTAACAATGTGACCATCCATGGTTGGGAATTGAATCCCTTCGTCCTCTAGATTATTGTAGGTTACATAAGTCTCTGATAACAAGAACAAGGAAAGATGCACCCCTAGTCATGAGTTTAGGTCTTAGACACTTTGGGCTGGAACACATATGATTAGAGCTTGATGGTGCTAAACATTATGAACTCCAGGATTTATCTGCACCACATCTGATATGACATAACAATGTCCCACATGTTTATGTCTGAGTCAGGTTATACGTTTCAGGGCGAGGGGTTCTATAATAGTGAACTTGGCACATGTATGGCATTAGAGTTTGGAAAGAGGGACATAGCTTAAGAATCCAGCTCGAAGGCTGGAGAGATGGCTCAGTGGTTAAGAGCACCGACTGCTCTTCCAGAGGTCCTGAATTCAAATCCCAGCAACCACATGGTGGCTCACAACCATCTGTAAAGGGATCCGATGCCTTCTTCTGGTGTGTCTGAAGACAGCAACAGTGTACTCATATACAAAATAAATAAATAAATCTTAAAAAAAAAAGAATCCAGCTCAAAGAAAGCTTTTCTGCTGTTTCAGGCATTCACCCAGTCTCTACCATTTCCTCTTCCTCAACCTCCTTTTGGGATTCAGAATGCTCTTTACCTCCCATGGGCCATCAAATATGCAAATTCACTTGGGTTTATCTATCTACAGGTTTTGGTAGGAAGGCATCATCCCCAAATGTCATCAGTAAGCAAGAGAAGCGTCTAAAGGAACTGTAGGAACTCAAATTTGAAATCCAGAAGTGTAAATTCGAGAGGCATGAACTTTATCAAATCCTGGACCTTTATATCTATGATGATTGGGACTACAGGTAGTCATTATGCCCAGTAACCTGTCCACTGTATTGTGCTCTCTCTCTGCTAACCCAAGATTTCCTCATATCACGAGAGAGTTTCACCTCTCATCCTGGATTTTGAGGAGCCTTGGCAGGCATTGGCTTGTGAGATAAGCTAGGTGCTGTGTGTTTAGGGTCAACCTCCTTTTTACTTGACCCTGAGTTCTTTGGATTAGCATAAGTTCTGTCAATAGCTGGAAGGACCTGGTTACACTTGATGCATCTAAGTGAGGGAATGAAATTCCTGCATGCCATCACTCATTTACTCTGATTTTGTTCACTATACACTGATTCTATGGCATCTCCATGGAAGTAGTTGGCATTCTAATTGTGTTTGTATATGGGTTGGTATGTATTTATATGAACGTATTTCTGGGTGTTTTGCTCAGGACCTGGAGACTGGGACCTTTGATGGGATCTGAGGATCTGTCTGATGGACAGTTTGCAGGTCATGATAGCGTGGAAGCCCACATGGACCAACAGAACTCTTTGCACCTTCTATTTACTTTGGTGGTAGATAGGACTCTCCTGAGGGAAGGAGGGGTTACAAATCCTCTTCCCTGTCAAAGTAGTTATGCCCTCTGGGAATTCATGTAACAATAGGAAACAAGGTTTGAGAATCCCTGCTTTCAAAACAAAAGAAATGTCATCATAAATATCTGTTGGACCCAAGGCTGTGGCACAGACAGGAGGAAACTTCTTACAGAATTAGTCAATGCCTTCATGCTTACCTGGCCAACTCTTGACAGTCAGCTCCTTGGACCTGGTAACCTGGCTCTGTTGTCCTGTGCTCAGGATAATAAGTTTAATCAGCACAAATAGGACACAGTTCAAAGGAGCAAGTATGTGCCATAAATTGGTTTTAAGTAATCAAGTCAATAGTCTGATTTCAGGTAATCTTTTTTTGCCTGATTTGAACTTCATTTATTTTTTGACTTTACTTTTTTTTTTAGCTATCAGGGACCGTTTATTGTGACCTAGAAATGGTGATTGTGGTAATAAATTCTGGACATTTGTTATTCCTAAACAGGCATTTCACAGGCTCCACCCACTCTAGTACAGAGGGGTCTTTGCAGAACCATATCTCCACAGCCTTTTAAAGAGTCCTTTTTTCAAAATAAATGTTTGCTGATTTGCGTAGAAATATTTCCTTGAAAGAATTGATGTTGTCTCACTGTTGTGGTTTTGCTTTGGTCTTTGTGTTTGCCACATTCTTCCCTCCCCACTCTTAAATTTGAATTTTTAATGGATATTTCTTATTTACATTTCACCTAATTCTGAAATCATGAATTCACACTGTTATTTGTTCCTTGGGCCATGCCCTAAGACAGGCCGGATCTCGAATTGCTAATACTTCAATCCAAACATGAGATGAGAATGATGGCTATGCAAATGGTGACCAACTCAATAAGTTATGCCATGGAGAGGTACAAGGAGCTCATACAAGTGAATAGTTCCTACCAGTGAGTCCCTGACAGAGATGAGAACCCAGCACTAGGCAGGGAATGCTTCTGTCCTGTATGACTTTGAACAAAAGTCAGGGCTCTGGTTCTGTAGTGTCTGACTTTTAACAGGAAAGCCTGCCTCCTGGCACAGGGTCTTGGATTTGTAACTTTAGGACTCAGTGGTCCTACCTGTGAAGAGTTTAGAAGACCCTCCAATTGTTATTTTCCCCATTATCGATTGCTCCTCTACATAGAAAAGATTTGCACCATGATGGGAATATCAATCAACTCTCAACTTCTAGGACACTGACAGGTTCTCTGTGATCCATGAGATACACATGCAAAGATTGTATAGCTATTGGGTCTTCTATCATCCATCAGAGGGGATTTGCCCTCTACTTGCAGATGGTTTTAGCATACTATGGACATATGAGCACCCATATGGTCCAATTCTTCTACCTTGATGTAACATCTTAGTGTCAGGATTTTCAGAAGTACTTTGATTCACAGGGAATGTGGCCTCTGGATTTGGCCCTCTCTAATTGGTGCTAACTTGTATACTGTGGCTATAGCCTGTTGGTGTCTGGAGATGAGGGCCCTTGAAGGGATGATTGTACTTGCAGGAGTGACAGGCAAATAGAAGCTTCCTGGGATTTGACATTTATTGTTTGTGGTTCAGCAACACGCACTGCCAGCTCCTGCGTGAATGGATTCAATTGAAGAACAATATAAGGATTTTGCTGAATGAGAACAGACAACTGCTGGTGGAGCAGACTAAACTGCCAGCATCCTATGAGAAAGCAAAGAGGTTCTGTGAGGAGGCCAGCAATTACATCTGTGTCCCCAGAGCCAACAACAGCAGGTAATGTTAGGCCTCAGGGACAGGTTGTCCTCATGTCTTATCATGAATTTAGACCAACCAATGTAACTGTCCATTACTGTTACATGTACTGACCTATGTCCCATCCAAGTGTTCATTTATGTGATCATTTACAAGGCTTTCTGTGGAGATAGCCCTTTTTCAAGAAACTGCATGTTTGGAAAGCAAATGCTCCTGCTCTTTGAGAATCTGCAGTTTATTAAGGGAGATATGTTGATCACACATCACAGCACTACATGCCATTATGTGTGGAGAGTGCTATGTGGGAGCCACTCTTTAGACTTGCACAGGGCTTTGATGGATGAAGCAAAATCCTGGAGCTCATTTTCTTTACAGGGATCCTGTGAGATTCCAGGAAGGTAGTAGTTTGCGAGGAGGAGAGCCTGGTGGAAATGCTAAAGAAATGGTTCTCATTGTCTTCTTTTGGTGGATTTGTTCTTTCTCCCCCATTTTCCCTGTATATCAAGACCATCTCTTCATGCTTCGTAAATCTTAGGTACCAGACAGAGCCTGAGTAGCAGCATGTCAGTCCTGTTTTGTTTGAGGTTTCCTAGAGAGTTCATATCTTGTCCTTATACTCTGAAGCTGGTTGGAAGAGCAGGGATGTGGAAAGGGGTTCTCAAACGGAGAATTGGCATGAGAGATTTGAGACTTCAAGAACAAAGCTATCCATATATACCCCCATTCTCATCAAGAAGAGTGCAATCTAGGCCCTTTTATTCCTTTAGGGAAAAATAGCTGAGTAGAAATTCTTAAAATACCTTCTTTGAGTAGTCTATATTTTGTTGTTCCTCAGCATGATGGAAACTTCATTGTTTTCTGCCAACTTATGATTTTTGGTGTGTGTGTGTGTGTGTGTGTGTGTGTGTGTGTGCGTGAGAGAGAGAGAGAGAGAGAGAGAGAGAGAGAGAGAGAGAGTGTGTGTGAGTGTGTTTCTGTGTGTGTACATTGCTGTGGTGACCTACAATTTGTGGGTATATGGGGACGCCAGATAATGACATCTGATTTTGTCCAGTCATTCTCTAACTTAGACCTAACTTAGTCCTTTTAGCCTAGGTCTTTCAGCAAACCTTCAGCTTCCTGTTTTGTGCTGGCCAGCAGTCTTTGCATCACTTGTCCAGTTCCAGTAGAGCCCTCTCTCTTATTTGTCAACACATTCTTTAGCCATTCAGCTATTTTAAAAATAAGGATTAGATTTCTTCACTTTACCTGAGTAGAGGTATCCTCCTTGAAGATTCTGGTTTGTCTTATTGGCTTCACCATGATCTTGCATGGAATCTTATAGTGCATCCATCTGCTGACATTGTTTTCCTGACTATATCGTTTGCCTGTCATTCTTTCAGGCTAGATTCCCTCTCAGTCTTGTACAGAAAGTTGTAGTTCAGAAAAGTCACTGTAGTTTATTTCATTATTCTCCTTCTGACTGATATTGAGATTGTTTTAATATCATGTGAACTATAATGTTATGAAAAGTTCCTGAAAACTGACTATGAGTCACTGTCTTCTTCTGATGCTTCCAAGGTCTTCTATGAAGGAAGCAGGTTAGTTTTAGTGAGGGGCCTATGATGAGTCAACATGAAGCTTACTGAAGGCTTTTCTTCAAATCCTCTCTCTGGGGAATTTGGTGTTGTGTTGATTATGTTATCTGTGCAAAGTTTGTAACTCAGGTAGGACCAGCAAGTATCTGCATAGAAAGATTTTCTGAAGTGGATATAAGTACAGGCCAGGGCAGCACAGCCTGCTGGAGTCTAAGAGACTTGTACACATAATAGCTCCCACTAATTCCTCACTGAACCGGAAACCTGCTGGATAAAAACTTAGTTTTCCTTTGTGTGTGTGTATGGGGCAGTGTGTGTGTGTGTGTGTGTGTGTATTTGTGTGCATGTGTGTCAGTATATGTGTGTGTGTATCTGTGAGTGTAAGGGTGCATGTATGCTTGGGTGTGTGAGAGTGTGTGTGTTTATGTGTGTGTATGTGTGCGTGTTTGTGTGTGTGTCTATGTGTGTGTGTGAGAGAGTGTGTGAGGTTGTGTGTGTGTGTTTTTCTGTGGATGTATGTGAGTGTGTGTGTGTTTGTGTGTCTATGTCTGTGTGTATGTGTGAGTGTGTGTTTGTATGTGTGTGAGAGTGTGCATGTGTATGTGTGTGTATGTGTGTGTGTGTCTGTGTGTGAATGAGTGTATGAGTGTGTGAGTGAGTGTGTGTGTATGTCTGTGTATTTGTGTGTGTGTGTGTGTGTGTCAGTGTATATGTGTGTCTCTGTCTGTGAGAGGGTGCATGTGTGTTTGTGTCGGTGTCTGAAAGTGTGTGTGGGTATGTGTGTGAGTATGTGTGTGTGTTTATGTGTTTTTATAAGTGTGTGTTCGTTTGTGTGTGTTTCTATGTGAGTGTGTGTGTGTGTCTGTGTGTCTAGCATTCGCCTCTATAATTGACATGGTTCATCTGTGCCTCCCAGTAGATCGCTATAGCAGGCTCCTGTCTTCATGCACTCCTTAGCTTCATGAATCTTATCTACTTTTGGTTGCAATATATATGTGTATATATGTATATGTGTGTATGAACACACACACACACACACACACACACATATATATATATATATGTGTGTGTGTGTGTGTGTGTATCTCCATCCATTCTATATACCCATGTGGGTCAGTCTCTGAATGATCATTTGTTCAGTGTCTGTTCCAACCTTTTGCTTCCATATCCCCACCTATGAATATATTTGTTCTCCCTTTTAACAAGGAATGAAGCATCCGCATTTCGGTGGTCCTGCCTCTTGAGAGGTGAATGCTAGCAGCAAACATTGAACTGAGACTGGCCTTCCCATTGGAGGAAATAGTGAAAGTACTGGAAGAGCTGAAGGGGTTTGCAACCCATAAGAACAACAATGCCAACCAACTAGAGCTCCCAGGGACTAAACCATTACCCAAGGACTATACATGGACTGATCCATGGCTCCAGCTGCATATGTAGCAAAGGATGGCCTTGTTGGGCACCAATGGAAGGAGAGGCCTTTGGTCCTGCCAAGGCTGTATCCCCCACTGTAGGTGTATATGGGGGGGCAAATTGGGTGGAGAACACCATTATAGATGAAAGGGAGGGGGATGGGATAGAGGGCTTATGTCCAGGAACCAGGACAGGAAATAACACTTGAAGTGTAAATAAAGATATTCAGTAAATGACAAAAATACTGAAAAAATGAATTTGTGACCAATGGTGCTGGGTTAATTCCTCACAAGTTGATCAGATCTTGAAGAAGCTCAGATTGATAGATTTCTAGGGTAGGAGCGCCCAACATTCCCTGCTCAATAAAAATAGGGCTATGTATTCAGGCCCTTCTCAGCTTAAGAGATACAGGCTGTCCCTTCATAGATCATAGGAGACAGAACAAAACAAAACAAAACAAAACAACCAAAAGTTCAGAGCCTATACACTGGAAAAAGGAGGCTGGGTGTGGTCGTTGTTTGGCCTTGTCTACCTGGATGGTTAATCACAAGAGTTCCACTTTTCTGTATTTGAAATATGGAAATGAGCTGGAGAAATGAATCAGAAGTTAAGCACAGTGGCTGCTCTTTCAGAGGACCTGGTTTGGATCCCTAGTACCCACATGGCAGCTCTCAACACTCCATAACTCTAGTCCCAGGGATCTCATGCCCTCTTCTGATCTTTCTACACATCAGGCACACACATTAGTGCACAGATATACATTTAAGCAAAACAACTGTGGACATAAAAACAAAGAAACAAACAAATACAAGCGAATAAATAAATCTATGGAAACCATTATATCTCAACAGGACATAGGTTTGCTACAAACAATAAGTGAACTTTTTTTTGTCGTCTACTTGAATTTATTTCTACATTCTTAAATAAAAGATGAAAAGGAGGAGGAGGAGGAGGAGAAAGAAGAGGAGGAGGAGGAGGAGTTGGTGGAGGTGATGGTGGTTGTCTTGGTGGCCACAGAAGTTATTCATAAACACTGAACAGGAACTAAGACTCCAAATCGTGGGTACTCCTTGTACCCTCAGCCTCAGATCCCTGACAGACTCCCACCCTCTCGGGGTTCCTTTTCAACAAGACACCCAGATCAGCAGCAGAGGTACCTGGGGTCATCACTCAGATTGTGAACAATGGGATAGAAGGGAAAAGTTCAAAAATGGGAGCTGAGAAGGAGAAGGGATGAAGAAGAGAGATACTAGGCTCTAGAGGACAGAGTTGGGCCACAGGAGGGGAAAGTGAGCCAGTATGGGAGTGCCCCTCCTGACTGTTGTGGCCCATGCCCCCTGGACCCCACAGTACCCCATGGTTTGTTCTTCAGTCCACTCCACTATTCCTGAAGCCTCAGAGGCCCAACTCCAAGTCCTCCAGCTCCTCCTCCAGAACCCTGTGCCATGTCAGCTTCTTCAGCTGTTCTCTGCTGAACTTCCCGGCCTGGAAGTGCTACTGCAGCTCCTCCACCTATCAGATTCTTCCTTAGGTGCTTGATCTTCTTGGCTTTCTCTGTGGTAGCAGCAGAATCGGGTGCATGGAAGGCAGCTAAAGATGTGGCTTGGGGGCCATGGTGAGCACTGGGTGTCTGGGCTGAGTGTCCCACAGACACCTTATCAAGGGTCCTGCTCAAGGCCTCTGCATCTTTCTCCTGTGGCTGGCTCCTCTTCTCCTTCCACTTCAGATTGCATTCGTCTGTCTTGGAGAGGCCTGCTTCACCACTGTGGCGTCAGGGCGTTGCCCTGGGGGAAGTTCTGGTTTATTCTTGAAAAACTTCACATACTTGTTTTCATAGGCTAGGATTCTTGGAGCACGTATCCTTCTTTGACCCTCCGCTGCTTGTGCCTTGTCCGATCCGGTCTCTGTGTTGAGGCAGTGTAGTTGCCGCTGGTCTCGTCAGTTACATAGAGAGTCGCCATCGAACCCAAAACATGAATTTCTAGGGGTAATAAGTGGAATTGTCCTGCTTTTAAGCTCTTGATAAATGGCAGCATTCATTCCTTTTTAAAATTGCTTTTTAGGTGACCTGGGTTGGATCTGGAATTGTGTTGGCTCGTTTTGAGTTCGAGAACTCAAGTAGACTAGGCCTTTTATATGCATCATTGTTGCTGTCTAGTGGATGAGTTAGGTCCATTTTAAACCTAATGCAGGCACCACAGAGTGAGTTTGGAAAGGATATACTTAGAACAACTTCCTGGCCTCTGGGTTAAAAATTCTAGCTGTCTTCTAGATAACCCACTGTCTCTACAGGGAAACCTTGCTCAGGCTACCTTCTTAATTTCCACCACCTTATGTCACTGACATGACGGATGCCTGAAGAACACTTTTCTTCAGCCAGATCTGCTTCTTCCCAGGTGCCCCCTTGTTCTATGTGTAGAAGGCTCATTCATGTTCATCTCCTTCCACAAACCCTGTGTATCCTTCAGAACACAGTTGAGTTCTTCCCAGCATATGGGAATAACACCAGACAATGGAGACTCTAGAGTCAGGAAAACATGTAAGAAGCCAGGACACTCAGATTGCATATGATCCTGATAACCAATGGGGAAGACTGGGTGATTAGACAGATAGCCACTTCTCTATTCAATATTTGAGAGCTCACATGCACTTCATAATTCAGGAAAGACTCTCCATGTATACCTGTAAATATCTCAGCTGATTACTACTAATTGCTGGTTTGCTCTGAGTTAACGTCTAATCCAGGAATACTTCAAGAGGAATATAAGGTTTGACGGCCTTTGCGTATTCAAACCCAGTTGCAGAAATACCAAGGAGGGAGAGTTACAGGAATATTAAATACAGAAGCCCCTAGCATGAATCTCAGGAACAAGGCAGCTGCCTAACCAGAGGAGCAAGCTTGAGCTTTGAAATGAAGGACTTTGCTCCCACCCACTCCTGGCTGGAGATGAGATGGAAGTTA